>NW_027262649.1:15000-26147 GCF_902827115.2 Pseudochaenichthys georgianus | reverse complement strand
TGTCTCACTATTCTTATATCCTGTGTGGTCGTGCGTGTTTGTGGTGTGTGTGTGTGTGTGTGTGTGTGTGTGTGTGTGTGTGTGTGTGTGTGTGTGTGTGTGTGTGTGTGTGTGTGTGTGTGTGTGTGTGTGTGTGTGTGTGTGTGTGTGTGTGTGTGTGTGTGTTCAGGTGCTTTCTGACAGTAAACTGAAGCACCGCTGGACGGAGACACGGAGGAAGACATGCGGAGCTGAAGGAGGTAAGCCTCAATTTAGTGTGTGTGTCATAAGTGTGTGCGTGTGTCTGGGAGTGTGTGTGATGCGGGGCGTGCGGGTCTGACACGCCACAAACAACAGGAAACAAACAGAAGGGATAATCCTCCTCTCAAGTGTCTCTGCGGATCTTTGCTCCTCACAGCGGACTCGCAAGTCTCTCGGTTCTGAGAGTTTCATCAGCGGTGACTCTGGTTTCTTACCCGGGGAAGGAGCTCCGTGTACGGGCTAAGTGCGGAGCCGCGGACCGGTAGATCTAACCCGGCTGGGGGCTGGTGGAAACACTCGGTAAACTTTTTGTGAGGAATATACTTCTCTACAGCAACTCTTGGTAAGATACCGAATAGGAGTCCGGTAAAAGTGGTGTTATAGTTTAAGGAAGTTTGTTTCAGAGATGTTAAGGCACTTTTTATTTGTCTGTTCAGGGATTATATCTGTTCTCCTTACACCCGTTGGCATTTTCACCATCAGGGCTGGATGTCGCGATGTGGGGCACGTGGAAACTAAGGCATTGCCCCCTTGAGCGTAAAGATGCTGGTCATAGATTGTATGTTAACGAGTAATGTTGTGAAGGTATGTGTTTCGGGTTTGCAGGATAATGGGACAAAAATGTAGGATATTTAATTATTTGTTTAACTTGGTGGAAAGGTGTAGCATTGGTTTAAGAATAACCTGTTAAATATTGGGACATCTTTACAAAAACGTTAATATTAATATTCTGTTCCAGGCTACAGCGTCGTCTCTCAATGGTTCCCGGTGTATTGACCTAACATGAAGTACATCGACGTATACATAGAGTTTGATTTTATGTGTGGGTCATTTTAGGCAGGTACAAAAGATATGGTAATTTGACAGTAATCAGTTAAATGTTGGTAGTTCTTTACAATAACTTTATTCTGTATTATGCTGTTCACGGCTTTAGTGTTTTTATCTCAGATATCAACGTTTAGCCAGAATCGTTGGTACTTTTACGCAATTACGGATTAAGCAATTTGGGATCCTGTGTTGTTGTTTTTTATTGGTCTGTCGATTTGTTTGTTTGTCTACTAGCCCGATGTTTGTGTGAATTTAAAGTACACGGCAGATATATTGTAGATTCTAAGTATGTTGGTCATTTTAGAAGTTCACGTTTGCGGACAGCTTCTTTTTCCCGGCAGGATTACCGTTAAACTACTGGCCGAATTGTTCTGAAATTTGGTGGAAGTGTGTAGCGTTGGACGAGGAAGGACTCACAACATTTTGGAGTGGATCTGAATTAGAGCGCAGATATAGGGCTGGGGAATATATCGGTGGTATTAGAGAAGATATCGTGGAAGATAAGTATTATTTTTTCCTGGTTTTAGAAACTGCATTAAACCTAATGTTCTGGATTCACTAGACGGTTTAAGCCGTTCTATCATTTACCTTTACCCGCCTAGTCAGAATATCCACATTACTGATGATGTTTATCGACATAATTGCCATGGCGATATTGAGATTAACTTTGCTAATTTGTGGTGCATTCATGTGCTGTCAGAATACTCCGAAAGATAAGTTTCTGATTCATGGAAACAACTAGGAAGGTCTTGTTTGAACACTATAAGAAATACAATACGACATATCTTTCTCATGAGCACACACAAGTCGGAAGAAAGTCTTACCGACTCGTGGAAACGGGAACATCTGAGGATTTGTGAACGAAGCTTCGGTTTTAGAGCTCTTCAAGTGCCCTTCTAGTTGTTTGTCAGCAGGACTTCAGGAAAACAACTGGTTAAAGACGCCGTAAAAGCTCATCCAATATCGGTGACATCGTTGTTCAGCTTATTATTGGCACCATTGAACGTACGCCGAATTAGCTGTTAGCACTTCCTGTCTACAGTCAACCAATGGATGCACAGAGAAATGTCACTGGTTTATTACTTTGATAGAAAACTTCAAAACATGTTGATTCTTATTGTTCTGAATGGCTTTTTTCCTTCGATATCAGAATCAGAATTCCTTTATTTGTCCCGCAACGGGGAAGTATACATTATCACAGCAGCAGAAGTATAGTGCAAATAAAGTAAAGACTTACATAATAAAAAGTATACATATGTTATTAATAATAAAAAAGGAACCTGTTGGCAAATCTTTACAAATACGTTGCCATTAATATTCTGTTCCAGTCTTTAGTCATCTCTCAATGATTCCCAGTGTATTTACATAACCCTAAAGCCCCGTCACCCTGTCCCGAAGTGGACACCCGATGGACACACGAATATGGAATTGTGAATTTCGCACGAAGATGGCCCCGAACCACACGAAGGCAACATTTACATTACATTTAAGACGTACAACTGCAACGAAAGTAACACACACAATTATGTTACAGTACTATGATACAGCACTGATATCTTCAGACTTTGTTCTTTACTTTCTCCGTCTTTATATGTAGAAGATATTACGTTTTCTCCGTCATGTTGTTTCCATAGCAACAACAACTTCCTGTCAACTCGCCTTCAAAATAATATATGATATCCTTTTTAGTTTCACAGAACACAAATTGGGTTGTTTACATGATATGTTTACGTGATTTTGTTGTGCAATAAAACAACCCGATGGACACACGATAAAGGAAACGTTCAAATTCGGCTGTGATCGTAGCATCGAGCCGTTCGTGAGGGCATCGTAAGCCATCGTATGACCGCCGGTGGAGTTTCTCAGGCTCCGGAAGCAACTTCGTGAGCGGAGGCAAAATCTTTGGCATGCCAACAAATAGCCGAAGGACCTCGAGAAGGTTCATTTTCGTGTTGAATTCGTGTGTCCGTGTCGCCCTCCGTAAGGCCATCGTGAGGGCATCGTGTTATCATCGGTGCCATCGGGCATTCGCCCCGATCAGAGTGAGGGCGAATGCCCGATGATAACACGAAGATGACACGACTTGACACGATGCCCTCACGAGTGCCTTACGAAGTTGCCGTTCACGAAGTTGCTGCCGGAGCCTGAGAAACTCCACCGGCGGTCATACGATGGCTTAGACGCCCTCACGAACGGCCCGATGTTGCTACGATCACAGCCGAATTTGAACATTTCCTTTATCGTGTGTCCATCGGGTGTCAATTGTGTGACAGGGGCTTAACCCATTTTTGAGTGGATTTCACTGCGTTATTCTTGGAAATAAGAGATGAAGATATCCTGTAGATATATATTGAATATAAAGGATTACTTTTATACTGAAGAAAACGTAAAAGAAAGATAATTCTTAGGCAAGATCTGATGATTTCTAAGTGTATTTCACTTTGATGTTCTTGGAAATCAGAGTTCATGGCATCCTGATATGCAGCGTTAGTCGTACATCTGAGAAGGAGTGAGTTTTCTTTTTGCTTGAGTGTCTTTGCTTGGCATTAAGAGAATGTAGTATCCCATAAAGATCCAAATGCGATATCATCCACGTATGCTGAGCATGTGGTGTCTGTTTCTCCAAGTGACTCATTCCCTGCTTATAGAGGGCATCCCTCCCAAACCACATTTATTAGAATCGAGTTACCCACTTCACCATCCGACACTTTGAGAAGGACTTTCATTTAGCCTCTATTTGTTTGTCAAAGTCGATGAAACCCTTTGAACTTTGTTGAACTAGTCTGCCCTCTGTGCTTCATTCCATCCAAACATGACTAATGCCATTTCTGCACTTTTTTATATCTTGGAAGCACTCAGAAAAGCCCCTTATTTTGCTGAGGGGTAATTAAGTGTTTATGGTCAGAAAGTCTATAAAATGCTGATTTGTCTCACCGCAAACACTAGTCTCTACAGACAGCGTTTGAAATAACAGGTTAGGGGGTTTTAGGGGTTAGCTTAATGCTATTAAATTAGCTTATTTTTCGTACTATAGCCTACGTTTCAGTGTGTTGTCCTGACTTTAGGTGGTGTTCATGTGAATTATCCAAGTAGGGAACTACATTTTAGTATTTCTACTTGACTCATTAATACTGGATAAAATGCGTACCCTGTAAATATGCACTTATGGCAACAAACACGATATCATGCTAACAACCTGAGGCTAACAACATGCTAACATGACGCAGGTATAAAGTTAGTGCTGTTTTTGTATTGCAGTTTTAACCCTAGTACTTGTTATTATAATAGAAAAACATGTTTTGCTCGCTGCTTTTCCCAAACATCCACTTTATGGCCACATACATGATAACTTGCTAACAAACTGAAGCTAACAACCATCTAGCATTACTCAGGTTTAAGGTTAGCATTGTTCTTGTATTGTAGTTTTAATACTATTATTTTAGGAATTATATGAACTTAACCCTGTTTAGATGCTTTCCCACATACTTGTTAGTAGAAAACACTCTTTGCTCGCCGCTTCTCCCAAATGTGGCTACATACATATTACCATGCTAACAACAAGCTAACATGACTCGGGTATAATGATAACGTTGTTCTTATATGTAGTGTAAACCCTGGTTGTGTTGGATTGGATCGTAACAATGTTATGAAACATAATGTACATTATGTTACATTCTCAAGCAAAAAATATATACTATTTATAATAGAAAATACTTTTTAGCCTGCTGTTTCCCCATTTCTAGTCTTAGCGCTAGGCTAACTTAGCCATCTGCTGTTGGTAGCTTCATATTTTTCCAATAAAGCTGTATTGTAATTTTCGCAGTATTTTAGGAATGATATCGAAAACACTAAGCATACATAAGTTAGCATATTCATCAAACATTTCTTGATAGTACTTGTCTTTTTGTAGCTTCATAACTAGCAATACTAGCATAACTTAGCTAGTAATATTCAGTAGGAACATCTTTATTCTTTTTAAACTGATTTAAACTTCCATTTCGGTTTAAAAAAGACCAACCATTGGGCTTCCTGTAAGTCGGATGAGGCCGTCCACCTCCTTTCTGTGTCAGGAGAGCCTGAGAGGCTAACAACAAGCTAACATGACTCAGATATAAAGTTAGCTTTGTCTCTATACTGTAGTTTCAACTCCCCACAGAGATATGCATTGTCCTGCCAAATAACCAAGGGCACTGCCACATGTCGCCTATTACACTTTAAATGTTCAGCACTTTCACTTTGTCGCTCTCTCTGAAGTTGTTGGAAGAATAATTGTTTTGAGAGGGAGCCGCTGAGGACTGCAGGAGAAGCTCGTATTGTTGTTTGGGGTAAAAAGTTCACTCTTTTTATTTTTGGAGTCCTTCTGCTTTTACACGCAGGCTATAAATAGCGGGGAGGTTTGTGCGGTGGGTGGAGGTTTGCTGTCATCCTGGAATAAGATTAAGCGCTGCATTAAATCACACCTACAGATACAGAACACGCACTGATGTCTTATTGTTTTATGTAATCTATCCTCGTCATCTCGCGTCCTAACATTTTATTTTCACGACAGCATGCTGAGTGTGCTGGCCTGAGAGCTGTAGACGGTGTTGATCCTGGTGCTGTTCTCCTGCAGCGTGACTCAGACTCCAGATATTCATGTGACGCTGTCTCTGGCATGTTGCTGCTCGCTGCAGACCGTCATGATTATTAATCAAAGGTTTTGGTTTGTTTTGACAAAACACATCAATTATGGCTTCCAGTCAGACGCTGTCGGCTCGTATCCAGCCTGTTCGTAGAGAGAACAACACGAGAGGAGGTGGACATTAGGTTTATTGAGGCTACAGTTCAGGCCCGGTTCTACGGGGTGCATAAGGGTGAAGTATTACATATATAATAACAATAATAATAATAATAATAATTTAGTTGAAATTAAATAAATTGTAGTTGTGGTTAAATAACATCGTGTGCTGCATTTATTTGGTCAATGTAAACGGTAAGTAACGTTATCATGTCAGGTGCGCGTGACCTGTGCCGCTGCGCTCGCCCCTCAAGGCGCTGACTCAGCAGGCAGTGATGGATCAGAACACGGTTAACAGCCAGCCCTTATCTCCAGCAGCAACACTGCATCTGCTGCAGGTACCACCAGTTCAGGTCATCGGGACATTACGTTACCCGCGGCCGCTGTCGTGGACACTAACGTCCTCCCGCCCGACTCGCCGGCTTTGCCCGCCTCGCCCACGGAGGCGGAGCAGCCGTCTTCGTTGCCCCAAACACCGCCACCCCTCGGCGGCCCCAAGTGCAGAGGACCTCGACGAAACAGAGCCAGGTATATTTAAACAGGTACCACTCGCCTGTCCAGCGGGGCGAGGCGCTCCTTCTGCAGCTCATGGTCTCAAACAGAGCTTGGCTGAATATTCATGTACAAAATATGCAATCTTCTACATTTCGGTTCAAGTAAGTCAGATGCCTTCACCACAACTGGCTACAACAACTGGCGCCATGCTCTTATAGGCTGCGTGATGAGGGACTGGGAAGGCATGATCAAGCAAAGAGCACTTAGATCCATAGATCTCTTAATGTTGCTCTCAAAGTGCACCAGATTGATGCTTTTAACTTCAATATTTAAAACTCTTCCCGGGGGAGCATGCCCCCGGACCCCCCTAGAGGAGGTGAGGACCCCCCCTAGAGGGTGTTAAGTCCACTCCCCACTTATAAAAATAGCACTTTACCCCTGCACCCCCTCTAATCTCAGAGGCCCCCTGAGTCGTGTTGTTCTGGATCCGGGCCTGCTACAGTTTAAGATTATTCTCATTGTTGATGGATTTTTTGCTTTTTCTCTGGATTAGTTTTGACTTGTTTTTTCCATTTCATTGGACATTTTACTAAAACTTCTTTATTTAAAAATGTTTATTTGATTTGATCTTTTTACTGCACAGTTTTCACTTTGTATATTTATAGAAATATCTTAATTGAATCTCTTATACTAGTTTTTTTCATTGCACATTTTACTTGAATTTCTTATTTTCTATCGATATTTTTATTTTTTTAAATATATTTTGAATTTCATTCTAAAAATGGACAAACACAATTAAAAAAAACCTAAGAAAATCTGAATATTCTCACTTTTGAAGATCTGGAAAGAAAGAATAATTAGCATTGTTTTTTAAAGTGATGATGTTAATTACTATGTAAGGAAAATGAAACATTAGAGCAACATTTAAAATAACTGTATGAACCTAAAGGGAAACAGCTCTGCGTCAGAGGTCACACCTTCATCATCCTCATCCTCTTACATCTTCACGTTCCCAATTTCCTTCTCCATTTCCTCCCGTGTGCCTGAAAGCGTGCACCTCTTCACCAGCGCGCCAAGACAACCTGCCGTGTGTGTGTGTGTGTGTGCATCTGTCAGTGTGTGTGTGAACATCCAGTTAACTTTGCGACCCAAGCTCTTAAGTTAAGACACGGGTCACATGGCACACACACACACACACACACACACACACACACACACACACACACACACACACACACACACACACACACACACACACACACACACACACACACACACACACACACACACACTGGTACACCTTTTAATCCGTCAGTAAAACACACATTGTCTTCTGTGTTTCATTACCTGTGTCACTATTTTTCGACTCCTAATAGAGCAGTGATTCTCAAATGGGGGTACGCGGACCCCTAGGGGCATGTTGGGGTACTGCAGGGGGTACGTGAGATTTTAAAAAAGTACAATAAGTGAAATAGAAAACACAATTGTATATAAAATATTTCTAGAACCACCAAGGACGTCCTCATATAAACATGTCAAATGTGTGTATTGTATTTTATAGTTTTTCATAATATATCATTTTGTTCATTGATCTATCACAGATGTTCGGGGTCGGTACTCGGCTGAGAAGAGTTTGAGAAGCACTGAAATAGAGAATGTATTCATCGTCATGATTGGATGATATGAAGGTTACGAATTGTGATCCGTTTTCATTACAAACATGGTGTCGATACAACATCGTCCAAAAGCCCTTCAGTGTTCCAACATGTGGGATGAAGACGGGGGCTTCACTTGCTTTGCATTTTGAAATAGTGTACATGTTTACGTCCAGCACGTTCTGTCCCAGCCTCTCTTCTCTGCGCGGACAGCTGTTGGTCTCACAGAGGGATGTATGGCTTTCCCGTTGCGGAGACGAGTGCAGGATTTAATCATTTTTACAGAATAACGTTAGAGCACATGGTTCACGCTTCGTGGAACTTTAACGTAGGATCCGCTTCTTTGGTAAAATATCGCTTCTTGAGCTAATCGTTGGTCTTTTGGGAGGAGTTCGTTTGAGTTGTGTTTTCAGTAGGGATGCACGATATTGGTTTTTTGAAACCGATTCCGATAACTTCCTGCTTCTCAAGACCGATACCGATACCCGATAATAATATAATATATATAGATATTAAATGTACCTGGTGGTAAAAAGAGACTAGTAGTGAGCAAAGGACATGAGCATTACTACTATGAACAGAACTAGCGCTGGGGTCGTCTCTGGCAAAGTTCTCCTTTCTCAAAAGCCTCGTGGATAGGTCAAAGCCCCGGTGCCTTTGCAGCTGGCTTTGGATTCGCCGCTAGTTTAGCAGCGCAGGCGTCTCCGTACGCTTTGAACACACCATCGTAGCCATGGCGATGTTTCAGGTGACTGATCAGGTTGGAAGTATTATAGCTCGTTGCCTTCTTCCCTCCTCGTGGAACTTCTGCATCTGTTCATACAAATAGCAAGCGAACTATCTCACTCTGAAACTTTGAAATAGTCCCATACTACCGACGACATGTTTGTTTGCTGTCCTGGCTTCACGGCCGCACGCCGTTTACGTCTCAGCCAGGCACGAGTTAGGGAGCGCTGGATTCGTGAAGAACTCCCCTCTTCCTAAACCACTAACACCACAGTACTGGCAAAGCGGGAGGAGCCGAGCGAAAAACAAGCGCCCCTCATCCCAATCCACCCACACACAGGATCTCTTTCTTTCTTTACCCAAAAAATATATTGTATATTATCGGGGCTATTAATACTTTTATCGGGTTTATCGGGATGACGTCATAATTCCTAATATCGGGCCGATAATTATCTAGTTTCAATTTCATTATTCGGATATTTGTTTTTTGTTGTTGTTGCACGTATTGAACTCCAATATCAACGGAAGAGCTTGTGCCTTACTTTTTCTCCGTTAATCTCCGTCACGTTGTTTCCATAGCAACAACAACTTCCTGTCAACGGCGCTAACTCTCCTTCAAAATAAAAGCATGTCCATACAAAATAGGATTTATCGGGATGACGTCATAATTCCTAATATCGCGCACCACTAGTTTGTATAGTTTCTGGCGATGATAAATGGGGTCGTTGTTGTGACTTGAACTGGCCTGTGGGTTGTGGGGTTCAGGGTTAATGTGAGGGGTCTGATCCAGGGGTCAAAGGTCAGATGTGGGGGCTTCTGTTTAAGTAGAAAAGTGTGTGTGTGTGTTAACTGGTCAGTTCCTCACACACTCCGATCGTACACTCATGACGTTTGAGCATCTGATTAGTTAGCCGTTTAGGTATTTAGTATAAATCACTTTCTTACAGTTTGAGGAATACTTCCGCAGTGTCTGTTCACCTGGAGTCTTAGTGCACGGTGCAAGGGCTTATGGGTAACTGCAGGTCACAGGCGGGTGCAGGCGTGTGAGGTCAGGAATCTGATTGGTTGATCCACCACATTTCAATCTAAATGTATCTTTTATTAGAATACTAATTAACCCTTCATATGGTTGTTATTTATATGAATTTATGAAATATTTTGAACACATTTCTGTTTGAATTGTGTTAAATAAACGTATTTTTACCTCAGCTCGGATCTCAGAGGATGTTTTGTGGCGAGCGGAAAAATTGAAATCCCGTTTTTATTATAATAATTATTTGCCTTTCTTAATGTGATTTTTATTTATATGAATTTATGAATGAATTGTGTTAAATAAACGTATTTGTAAAGACGTCTCCGTATCGGCTCGTCCTCTCACCTCAGCTCCGCCCGTAGAGGACGTTTAGTGGCGAGCGGTAAAAACTGAATCCCTTCTTCTTCTGCGGTTTCTTACAAACACGTTTCTGTGACGCAGCCGAATATTATTATTTGCATATTGACTTCCTCTGAAGCGTCCTTCCCCCCCCCCCCCCGAGGAAGCCTGGTTTTGGGTGTGTCTTTGGGGGTTTGGATGGGCGTGCGAACACATGCACAACGATTACATTCTGCATCACAGCAGGACATGATACACACACACACACGCACACACACACACACACACACACACACACACACACACACACACACACACACCTTCTGCTAATTAAAAGAAGTGTTCGTACATGTTTCTGTTTCACTGTTTGTCTCGTTGGTCACAGAGTCAAAAAGTGTGTGTGTGTGTGTGTGTGTGTGTGTGTGTGTGTGTGTGTGTGTGTGTGTGTGTGTGTGTGTGTGTGTGTGTGTGTGTGTTATGCGTTGATTCTAATGTTTACGCTTTGTGTTTTCTCGCAGAAGTCAGCAGATTTGAAAAGTGAAAACCTGAGAGGATTTGGAAGTCAATCAAAGGATCCAGAGAAGAAGACGTTTTGAGAAAACAAGAAGAAGAAGAACCAAATAGCGAAGATGGGGCGGAAAAAGATTCAGATAGCTCGGATTATGGACGAACGGAACAGACATGTGAGTGAGCAGGAGAGAACTCTTTAAAGTAGAGACGCTACATACTGATATACACCTGAACATCAGCAGGAGAGGACTCTTTAAAGTAGAGACACTACATACTGATATACACCTGAACACCAGCAGGAGAGGACTCTTTAAAGTAGAGACGCTACATACTGATATACACCTGAACATCAGCAGGAGAGGACTCTTTAAAGTAGAGACACTACATACTGATATACACCTGAACATCAGCAGGAGAGGACTCTTTAAAGTAGAGACACTACATACTGATATACACCTGAACATCAGCAGGAGAGGACTCTTTAAAGTAGAGACACTACATACTGATATACACCTGAACATCAGCAGGAGAGGACTCTTTAAAG
>NW_027262649.1:0-2500 GCF_902827115.2 Pseudochaenichthys georgianus | reverse complement strand
CCCCCCCACATGAGCCTGAGCCGCAAGCCTGACCTTCGAACCCTGATGCCCCCAAAGTGCAGCAACATGCCCTCCATCGTGAGTACATACAGTACTTCAGTATTTCCATGTTATGCTACTGTGTACTTCTACTCCACTACAGTTCAGAGGTACATGGTGTACTTTCCCTCCACTCCATGTATTTATACCTTGAGTTACTTCACAGATGAAGGATGTGAAATCTAACCAAGTGTTGAATCAGACTTTAGTTCCACCTGGAGTGAATCCACCAGCTACCCTGCAGTCTACAAAGTACTTCAGACTAGCTGCTCCTTCACCAGCTACCCTGCAGTCTACCAAGTACTTCAGACTAGCTGCACCTTCACCAGCTACCCTGCAGTCTACAAAGTACTTCAGACTAGCTGCACCTCCACCAGCTACCCTGCAGTCTACAAAGTACTTCAGACTAGCTGCTCCTTCACCAGCTACCCTGCAGTCTACAAAGTACTTCAGACTAGCTGCTCCTTCACCAGCTACCCTGCAGTCTACAAAGTACTTCAGACTAGCTGCTCCTTCACCAGCTACCCTGCAGTCTACAAAGTACTTCAGACTAGCTGCTCCTTCACCAGCTACCCTGCAGTCTACAAAGTACTTCAGACTAGCTGCACCTTCACCAGCTACCCTGCAGTCTACAAAGTACTTCAGACTAGCTGCTCCTTCACCAGCTACCCTGCAGTCTACAAAGTACTTCAGACTAGCTGCTCCTTCACCAGCTACCCTGCAGTCTACAAAGTACTTCAGACTAGCTGCACCTTCACCAGCTCTGAGAACACTTTCATGATCAATCATTATAAAACATATATATATATTATTCTGAAATGGACCAATCTGCACAACGACTACTTTCACTGTCTTTCACGATATTTAGATGAGAATACTTTCTACTTTCACTTGAGGAACATTTTGAATACAGGACTTTTACTGTAACAAGAGTATTCCTACACTCTGGTACTTCTACTTTTACTCAAGTACAAGGTCTGAGTACTTCTACTTTTACTCAAGTACAAGATCTGAGTACTTCTACTTTTACTCAAGTACCAGATCTGAGTACTTCTACTTTTACTCAAGAGCTGAGTACTTCTACTTTTACTCAAGTACAAGATCTGAGTACTTCTACTTTTACTCAAGTACAAGACCTGAGTACTTCTACTTTTACTCAAGTACAAGATCTGAGTACTTTTACTCAAGTACAAGATCTGAGTACTTCTACTTTTACTCAAGTACAAGATCTGAGTACTTCTACTTTTACTCAAGTACGAAACCTGAGTACTTCTACTTTTACTCAAGTACAAGATCTGAGTACTTCTACTTTTACTCAAGTACAATATCAGAGTACTTTTACTCAAGTACAAGATCTGAGTACTTCTACTTTTACTCAAATACAACATCTGAGTACTTCTACTTTTACTCAAGTACAACATCTGAGTACTTCTACTTTTACTCAAATACAACATCTGAGTACTTCTACTTTTACTCAAGTACAAGATCTGAGTACTTCTACTTTTACTCAAGTACAAGATCTGAGTACTTCTACTTTCACTCAAGTACAAGATCTGAGTACTTCTACTCAAGTACAAGATCTGAGTACTTCTACTTTTACTCAAGTACAAGACCTGAGTACTTCTACTTTTACTCAAGTACAAAGTCTGAGTACTTCTGATGCTGATACACACTCGAACCTGCATGTGGTTGTGAGCTAGTGAGTATAAGTACATGTGGTTGTATGAAGATGTGTTTGTCTCCTCAGAACCAGAGGGTGAACTCGCAGTCGGCCCAGTCTCTCTCCTCCCCCTCCGTCTCTCTCTCCGGACAGGTGATGGGGGGGTACCCCTCCTCCCTCTCCTCGCCGTACGGCACAGGTAAACACAAGTATTCACATCGTCCACCTCAATCTCAATCTTTATTTATTTATATCGCACATTTAAAACAACCCAGTCGACCAACGTGTTGTACAGAGAACAAATACAAATACACAACCACAATAACTAGAAACATATACAACACATACAAATATCAAAATGTACTCGAGTACGTACACTGCACTGTGGAAATACTTCACCTAGCCTAATCCAAATAGCTATCAGCCAAATGTACTTTACTTTAAGTATTGTGAATTAAAATGTAGTCAAAGTACGAACATTAAAAGTCATATTTAGTTAAAGTACTTAATATATGTTTTCCCAGAAAGTACTAATTGTGAAGTAAAAGGTAGTTCTTAAAAAGTACAACTACTAAAATAAAAACTATTGCTTGTGCTGGAAAATGTATTTGAAGTTAAAATAGTAAATACTTGTTTTGCTTAATTCTATTTTATTTGACCATTTACATTTTAATGACTTTTTATCGCGTGATTAATCTTTACTCTTTAAATTAGTTATTTTTTATATTTGTGGGCACACACTCTCAATTATACACACCGCTATTTGTGAGTCATTTGAATATTAAAATGGTATTTATATTT
>NW_027262648.1:0-25703 GCF_902827115.2 Pseudochaenichthys georgianus | reverse complement strand
TTGCTTAGTTAGTATTAAGTGCTTAGTTAGTATGTAAGTGCTTAGTTAGTATGTAAGGCTTGTTAGTATGTAAGTGCTTAGTTAGTATGTAAGTGCTTAGTTAGTATTAAGTGCTTAGTTAGTATGTTAAGTGCTTTAGTTAGTAGTGATTGTAGAGTAAGTGCTTTGTTAGTATGTAAGTGCTTTGTTAGTATGTAAGTGCTTTGTTAGTATGTAAGTGCTTTGTTAGTATGTAAGGGCTTTGTTAGTATGTAAGTGCTTAGTTAGTATGTAAGTGCTTAGTTAGTATTAAGTGCTTAGTTAGTATGTAAGTGCTTAGTTAGTATGTAAGTGCTTTGTTAGTATGTAAGTGCTTTGTTAGTATGTAAGTGCTTAGTTAGTATTAAGTGCTTAGTTAGTATTAAGTGCTTAGTTAGTATGTAAGTGCTTAGTTAGTATGTAAGGGCTTTGTTAGTATGTAAGTGATTTGTTAGTATGTAAGTGCTTTGTTAGTATGTAAGTGCTTAGTTAGTATGTAAGTGCTTTGTTAGTATGTAAGTGCTTTGTTAGTATGTAAGTGCTTAGTTAGTATGTAAGTGATTTGTTAGTATGTAAGTGCTTAGTTAGTATGTAAGTGCTTAGTTAGTATGTAAGTGCTTAGTTAGTATTAAGTGCTTTGTTAGTATGTAAGTGCTTAGTTAGTATGTAAGTGCTTAGTTAGTATGTAAGGGCTTTGTTAGTATGTAAGTGCTTAGTTAGTATGTAAGTGCTTAGTTAGTATTAAGTGCTTTGTTAGTATGTAAGTGCTTAGTTAGTATGTAAGTGCTTTGTTAGTATGTAAGTGCTTTGTTAGTATGTAAGTGCTTAGTTAGTATGTAAGTGCTTAGTTAGTATTAAGTGCTTAGTTAGTATGTAAGTGCTTTGTTAGTATGTAAGTGCTTTGTTAGTATGTTACATGGAATATGGATTAAATGTAGATATACCCGTACAATACAATACAATACAATACAATATAATTAAATAAATATATATATGGGCAGTTACAAGGTGCAACATGGTGAAGGTTGTGCAGGACTGACAGTATTAAAATGAAAAAGATAATCTAACCCTGAGACAAAACCTTGGTAACTCATCTCGTGCCAATGCCAATAAAGCTAGTATAGCAACGTAGAGGTATGCACATGTGATGACTTCATTGACAGATATCTGACCATCTTGTCAGATTTCTCACATTTTAAGTTTGACAATTATTTCGTAATTTTTTTGTAGCTTTTGAAATGTAACATCTTTGTTCCTAAAACGGACTAAACGGTTTCCTAATCTCATGGCTTTGTCTGCCTCTTCATGGAAGCAGACCAAGTCTTTTTTCACGCTGTTGAAGAAGTGCCGGTTGGACGGACAGACACAGATTTTGTTTTTTCAGCCCACGATCGCACTCTTTTGCTTCCTGGTCCTGTGTTCTGCCCGTCCTGTTTGGGTACACTCTGCCCTGCTGCTCACTCTGTAGTTTTCACGGGCATTTCCGACAGTGAGACCTCCCA
Organism: Pseudochaenichthys georgianus; assembly: GCF_902827115.2. NCBI lineage: Eukaryota > Metazoa > Chordata > Actinopteri > Perciformes > Channichthyidae > Pseudochaenichthys > Pseudochaenichthys georgianus. The sequence continues at coordinate 24,183 of NW_027262648.1, read as the reverse complement.
CCTATCTCCAGCACAGAGTGATTCTGAACATGCTTTCACACTATCAGCAGATTGTGGAGTTTATAGACTCCATCGGCTTGTTGGTTACAAATAAATACACCAGGCTTAACTGTGAGTTTCTCTCTCTTTCCCTCCCTTTCTTTTTCTCGTTCTCTCACATTCTGCTGCCTTTAGTGCTGGTTGAAGACCGTGTGTGTGCTGAGACATAATCCCAGCACTAGCTTCTACCCTCAGGCCAGCGTAGCTTCTCTGGCCGGTTTGCTAGGATGCTACATGGCAGGCGTTCGCTATGCGTTGGAGATCCAGGCTCTTCAGAGGGGCTCCGCTGAGTCCTGCCAGGCTGAGGAAGATGACACTAACCAGTCGGTCTCATCAATCGAGGATGACTTTGTCACAGCCCTGGAGCATCTGGAGGAGGATGACACAGGACACAATCCCTGTACGTGTAACATCTAATGCTTAGTGGCATGTTGTAGCCTGTGGTCCCTTAAGTAGAACATCTTGTGATCCAATCAACTGAATATAGATACTGCTAAAACATAAAATGGAGATCTGATTTAAAACCCCAATCTGTTTTTTATACCATTATGAATCACATGTGTTTCAGTGGCCAGCATTTGTCAGTTCTTCTATATGGCACAGCTAGTTTGGATGTTCCTCTCTTTTATATAATCAAGGCACAATGGATAAACAGCTTTTGTTTGCTTTTATGGATAAATATTCCTCATCTTGAATCCCCTCTTTGTATTTAACCAGTTTCTTTCCCTTGCCATCTCCACAGCTGCAGGCCCCTATCGCCATTTGAAAAAGCGTGACGTGGCATCACAGACAATCCCAGCTCACAGGAGAAAAAAGGAATTGGCAGGCTCCCGTATCATCATATGCTCATCGTCGAAGAGAAATGCAGCCAAACAGAGTCCTGGTCCGGATGTCTCCGTCACAGTGCAGAGGTCATCGGGCCTTGAATCCCAGTGGACGTACTGCAGCCCCGGAGCTCGTGTGCCCTCCCCTGTGATCCATGTCAGTGAATCTGAAGACTCTGACGGCTCAAGCCCCAGCCCAATCATATTCCTGGATGAAGTGGGCTACCAGAAGAGCATGCGGGCCAAACTGGACATCCCCCAGGTGCCCGGGGGTCCCAGAGAGCGCGTTGAAGACTCTGACTCTGAAGTCAGTGAGTTCTTTGACAGCTTTGACCAGTTTGATGACCTGGATGAGTTGAGCTCAGATAACTGCACTCTCGCACTGCCTCTGGATGCGATCAGTGCCTCGACGTCACAGAGCAGTGGGTCAGTATCCAAATATGTGTCCAGGGGTTGCTCAACCAAGGGAATGAACCCTCACCGATTTGACCACCCAACTCTCCCAGCCAATGTGAAAAAACCCACTCCTCTGAAACCAGGCTCGCCCTACTCGCTTCACTCTGAGGTGCCTGACTCCCCTCGACCAATGCAGACCCCATCGGACGAGAACGGTGGCCCACTCTTCAGTCCTGTAAGCTCCTCGGCCTTCAGCCCCTTGGTTGACTCTAGTGGACCTCTTGAGTACTTCTGGAAGGCAGAAGAAGATGGACAGGACATCTTAGAGCTACGTAAACCCCAGGATGTCTGCTCTCTGTATAAAACCTACTCAGACTTTGCCAGCAGTCTTTCCAAAGAGATTCTGGGATCTGTGTGTGGCTACCAGTCTGCCGTTGACATCAGTGACAACAAGAATCTCAGCTGTGTCTGCCACAAGGAATTCGAGAACCCTTCAGGATACCTGATGAAGCTCTCGGAAATACAAGAGATGGTAACAGTGGGCGGTCTGCAAAAGAAGTCCCAGTCTCTGAAGGACGGCATTCAGAGGTTCGCCACTGACCTGGTGGAGATGAGCTTGGGCAGCGCGTTGCGAGACCTCCAAAAAGGTGTATCCTCCTGTACCACCACCTTGTGTCACCTGGCTGCCAGGCTCACCTCCTCAGTGTTCCAGATGGCTTTCCAGGAGATCGGTATGCGCCACGCCTACGTGTTGAAAAAACGGGCAATCAATGGATTGGCTGGCTTCCTGGTTGGAGAGGCTGTATCCGGGGCGCTGAAAGACTTCCTGACAGTGAAGAAGCAGATTTTCCACAGCACGGTGTCACAGTTCGCTGCTGAACTGGCTGAAGAGCTGGTGTTTGAAGGCATTATGGAAGTGTGTCAGTTCTCCCACCCCTCAACCCCTCGCACCCCTAGTGATTGGTCCTTTGGCCAAGGGAACGAGGAGGAGGAGGAGGAAGAAGAGGAGGAGGTGGTTTGCTCTTATGCTTCTGACTTGTCTGAGTCTGTTATCCAAGACGCCTTCATAGAGCTTTCTCAGGCTGATGTGTCCTTCACTAGCCAAGCAGCTATAAGTGTGTCTCTGGACAACATCTGTTATGTCAGTTCAGAGACCACTGGTGCTCAAACCTGCAGTACCTTTTCTAACCAGCAGGTTCTTAGTTCCAGCTCTGCTGCAGCTGCCCCAGGGCCCTCTGGAGAAGATGCTTCCTGTACGGTGAAGAAAGCCTTGTTCACTGTATCAGGCATGGCCAGCTGTATTCCTGTGCCCAAAGCAGGCCAAGCCCTCACACACATCCATGACTCTGAGGAGACCTGTCAGTATGAGTTTAGCTTGTCAGATATCCAACAAAACAGCCCCAAAAGACTAAATGTGTCTGCCACTGACACACAAACTCACCTTCACAGTCATGGAACTCAGACCCCAACGCCTGGAGAAGACCACCCTCATGGAAAGTCCTCTTTCCAAAACTTCTCTGGCAACATGGTGGATATGATAGTAACTGAAGCGTGTGAGTTAATAACTGCTTCTAAGGTGAAGAAGAGTTTCGGTGACTGTGCTGAATTCTTTACGAAGACTATCGGCAGCAGAAGGGATTCTTCTTCTCAGCAGGAAACTGAAAATGACGAGGCTCCAGATTCCCCTTCAAAGCAGGGCGCTTGCTTCAGATATGTCTGTAGAGATCCTGGATATGTTAGAAACATCATCCCTGTTGAGCAAGCAACACCCCCAAGCATCCCTCACATTTCCTTCCAGACAAGCCAAAATAGAGCCAGCTGTGAGTTAGACGCCAAGAACAAAGGTGTGGCTGAAACACATCCTGTGATGATGCATACCCTTGATGTACCGGGCACCGAGATGGGTGGACAAAGGAGGACATCTGTTCCGGGGGATGACTCGGCTCAAAGCTCTGGACAAAAGTCTGGTGGGACTCCCGGCCCTCCTCCTTCTACCCCTCAGCAGCCCAGCGAGGTGTCCAAAGAGAAACAGATTAAACAGTTCTCAAAGAAGCTGAAAAGCAAGCTAGCCAAGGAATTTTCCCCCGCTACCCCACCTCCCACTCCTCACTATCAGCCTGAGCCGGGCCCAGGGCCAAAAGACATCTCCCCCGAGGCAGACAAGGCTGAATTCATGCTTAAGTTGATGAGGTCTCTCTCTGAGGAGGCGGATGGCAATGAGGATGAAGAGGTTGAAGAATTGGCAGAAGAGGGTGGAGTCGATGGCACTAACAAATGTCCAGAGACAGGAAGTGGCCGACGGGATTCGAACCAGATTTCCGCTCGCCGAATGTCCCACAAGGAAGCTTTACATTATGCCGAGCGGTTGGCTTGCCATATAGTCTCAATGGCAACAGAGATGGACACTCTGGGAGTAGCGGAGGAGGAAGGAGAGATGAGCAAAGGCAGTGGAAGAAGGAGAGACAGTGTGGCTCAGTTCTCAGAGCAAACCCTAAACACCTTGTGGGTTTATGCCGGGGAGGTGGCCGGAGAAGTCATCAATGACGTGAAGAGGATGGTGAGCTCTGCACAGCAATGTCCATATCACAAAGACCTCAGAAGAAGGAGCTTTGAGAGATCTAGCTCTGAATCTTTGCATCACCAGTCTCCTCCTGGTGCAGAGCAGAACAAAGACTGGAGGGTAGGGCGGCTGGCTGAGCAGTGGTCTAGTGACCTGATAGCCTCGGTCTTCCGGTCTCCTCCCTCCACTTCAAGCACGATGTCAAGCTCCAGCTCTGGCCTGTCCTCTGAGTATCCGAGCTGTGAGAGTGTGACGGACGAATACGCTGGCTACCTCATTAGGGTTCTGAAAAAGGAGGGAGGCAACAGGGAGTTAGTGCTAGACCAGTATGCGAGTCGTTTGGCCTACCGCTCCATAAAACTGGGCTTGGCTCATGCCAGTCGCAAGATTAATAAGAGATCCTCGAGCACCCGGCTTCACTCTTCCAGGTCGCTGCCCGATGAATGGAAAGTGTCTGGAAGTGAGGCCTCGACACCCAAGAACAGAGATGAGTCGGTGGTTAGTCCTTCGAGTGACGCAGCTCAGTGTTGTTGCAGTGACTCTGAAGAGCAGAGTCAAAGGGAGTACATGGATCTGCTCAACTTTGCAGAGTCGTTAGCGTACAACATCACCTGCGATGTGACCCGCAAGCTGCATTGTTCCTCTGCACGACTTCCCAAGTCTCTCACTGACTCCTGTCTTTATAAGAAGTCCAAACTTGAAAACATGGCAGAGAACCTCATCAGGAACTCCTTCTCCTGCCCTCTGTTGTCCAATGAGGCGAAGAGCAAGCAGTACCACAGTACAGGAAGCTTGTATGACGGTGGCTACAGGGGTCAGGTGATGCAGGTTATCGAGCATTATGCCAGGAAAATAGTTGATGACACTCTGAAGATGAGCATGGCTTCAGTTGGACAGTCATCCCGGGAGCACCAGAGGAACCAAGGCCACGAGAGACACTCGCACACCCAGAGGTTGTCTGAGGGCCAATCGCTGGGCCATGCTCTTGGGGAGAGGACATGCCGTTATTGTCAGGTCCAGGAGTGCCCATACTGCACCAAACCTAGCAGGCACCACCACCAGCCCGTACTTCAGAGGAGGCGAAGGAGGGAAGACGGTCAGGCAAGAGCTGAGCGTCTCCCCAGCTTGGAGATTCCCAAGATCCACATCGACCTGGACCACAAGGCAATGTTTGCAGAGGAGATGGTGTCGATGGCAATGGAGACAGCTAAACGTGAGCTGAGCAACACCAGCCTGAACGCAGACAGCGGCATCGGGCATGATGGAGCCAGCTATGCTGAGAGTCTCACTGCTGAGATCATGACGTCGGCCATATCCAACATCTGCCTGCCCGGCAACATCAGGTAACCAACCATGATTCAGTCTAGAGGTTGTTTTTGATGCTTTTTTCATTTCAATATGTTTTCGTTTGATGGCTAGAGCAACACATACCTAGTGTAGCTGTTAAGGAGCTTTGTTAAGTTGACTTTTGCCTATATATATATGCGACGTGATTCTTATCACCTTCAAATGTAAGGGGTTTTTTCGTAGCCGTTTTCTTCACCATTCCAACAAGTTTCATGAAAATCGGGTTCGTGGTTTTTCCTTAAAACTCCTTAAATACTGCGCTTTAAAGCTGCTTCTAGATGTTTGGTATGTTTATATGTTTTTCATATTTATATGTTACCTTACTTTACCTATAGGTGCTTTCACACCAAGTACTTTGCTGTACTTAGTTCCCAGAACTTAGTTCATCAGATCGCGTTCACACCGGAATAAGTCCCTGGGGGAGGATTAGGCAAATGAAGCCGCTGACGCCACTTCTTCTTCTTCTGCTTTGGGTTTACTGGCAGGCCGCAAACAACTCCACCGCTCCCATGTTTTTTTTGTGTTGCCATAAGTTAGTCTCTCTCCGTTGGTGCGCTGGGCTAATGCTAATAATGCTAATGCCAGCAAATAAAATGGCGGCTTCACAAAACTTTTCCGAGTTTTACGGGGCGTGGTTTGCAATCCGACCAGCCAATCAGAAATTGGAACCTTTTCCTCCCCCGGAGTACCACCTCTCTAGCAGGGACTGAAAAGGTTCGCAAAAAAAAGTTTTAGTTTCAGATATTTTTGGTGTGAACGCGAAATCCCAGGAACTATCGGAACTATTCCTGGGAAAAGTACTCCGGTGTGAAAGCGCCTATTGTAATGCATTCAGAGAATTGTCATCCTCAATTCCCATGTTTTTAAAAGCTGTTCCTCTTCTTCCATCCCTCTGTGTGTTTAGCTTCCCCTGTAGGGAAGTTGCCGAGTCGTCCGTGTCCCAGCAGCTGAGTGTGGGAGACGACAGTCTGGGCAGCTGGTCTAACCTGAGCTTTGAAGACGAGCATCAGGACGATAACAGCAGCTTCCTGCACCTCAGTGACAGGTAGACAACCACTACCTTTCTCATACATAACATTCCAAACACCCAGTTTCCTGCTGGGCACCTGTTGCAGATTTACACTGCTTTTTTTAGGTGACAATAAACGATGTTTGTGCTGAGCATAAAAACACAGATAATGTTTTAGTGGGGTTTATGCTCATGTTAGTGGCCATCTTTCAGTTTTCTACCAGTAGCAGCAGTTATAAAAACCCCTGCTGTAAACCGGTTACAGTTTTGTCTTCCCAGAGTTTCCCTGAAAGTGTGCAGCGATAATTCTTTGATATGATGACAGCTGCTGCTGCTTTGATCTCACGGGAGATAGAGTTGCTTTTCCGAACAGCGTGGCAACAACAGGTGGCACATTATTCCATCTCTCTCCCACATACTGCATGTTCCCCCTGTGTTTGAACAATCTAGTCATCAGCTCTCAAACATATTTCTAAGATACAGGAAGATAAGATAATCTAGGATATCGGGGAATATACATTTTCTCTGGTCAGTTCAGTTAAAGACGGTAGGATTGATTTCTGTGTAGTTATGGACTCAGTACTTAAAGGAAATCTATCTATCACCGCAACATTATCATTTCATATATATTTTTAAACTTACAAACTTTTACACAACTCATGCAGTATAAACCAACTCTCATTTATCCAGCAGTATGTCCACTACTCCCCAAATGTATGCATTTCTTTAATAAAGCCTTGCTCTTTAAAAAACGTCGGCATTAAAGGTGGGGTAGGTAAGAATGGAGAAACCAGCTCGAGTGCGCTAGAGTTTGAAAATACACAACCGGAAAAAATCTGCCACTTCCTCACAGAGCCCCTCCCCCAACACACACGAACGCGCACATGACCAATGAGGGCACGAGATCAGTCTGTGCCCCGATGGAAGGCTGACAGGCAGGCAGGCCATCCAGTTACTTTAGACGATTGGTCGAGCTCTTTACAGCGCCACGGCTTCCACAGATGATGCTTGTTTATGTATTTATTGTCAAAGCATTTCATGTATTCATTGCTATCGGGATGTTAAGAACATAACTAGGGCTGTCAGTCGATTAAAATATTAATCACGATTAATCGGATGATGTCCATAGTTAATCGCAATTTTTTTGTCCATTCTAAATGAACCTTAGAGGAATATTTTTCAGGTTTTTAATACTCTTATCAACATATGAGTGGACAAATATGCTTTATACAAATGTTTGTTTATCATCATTTCAACAATGACAAATACTCTCCTGAATATTTTCAACACAACAACCTGGAACCTCTCTCTCTCTCTCTCTCTCTCTCTCTCTCTCTCTCTCTCTCTCTCTCTCTCTCTCTGTGTGTGTAGCTTAAGCACAATGGCGGCGAGGTGTGAGGGTGCGAGGTGTGAGGGTGTGTGAGGGTGTGAGTTTCTGAAGTGAATTACCTCTATCAGTATTCAAGGTAACACAGGGTGAGTGAATGATACACAAATAGTCATTTTGGAGGTGAAGTATTCCTTTTAAAAACGTGGTTATTACATGTGAATCTGTGCTGTCCATTTCCTCAGACCCAGAAGAATAGAGGAAAATGTTTTATTGCTCGTGTCAGACATTGTTTCGCAGGAGTCTCCTGTGGTTGCAGCGCGAGGCTTTCCAAGGTCAGCGCAGGGCACGGCGTATTGTTTGGGATTCTCATTTAGACTTCACTGCCAAAACGCAATTTTGAAACACACCACAGGGATAAGCACCAAGTAGTAGTTGTGACAGAACTGGCCCTTCTGTTCTTGGACGGACATCAGTGCTATATTTGTGTATGTATGCAAAAGAGAAAGGGAGACAGTGCGTGAGTTTCGGCGCTCTAAGTGATGGGTCTGCAGCCTCTAAGCCTCTGGGAAGAAAGCGGTTCAGATCTCTGGCAGACGTGGATATCTCCATGGATGCAAAACTGACAACATTTGCATTTCTTTCCCAGGAAACACAATGTAGTTATGTTGCCATCAGGGCCAAGTTAATGTACCAAAATATTGTGGAAAGGTGTGTCTTTGAGGGCTCTTTTCACTTCGGGCGGTGATTCAAAAGGATCAAAGTCCGGCATGTGTAACTCTTTTGTCTCTCTTCAAACTCCCACTGCAACCAAAACACAATCCCACTGAAACTCGGCAGATGAAATAACAGGAAGATGAAACAAAAACACCTTGAAGGGTTTATCAAGACGCTGATGATGGACTAAACGAGGCAGCTCCCACCATGTGTCAGGCCCTCTCACCGCAGAGAGAAAGCTACGTGAGGTAATGCAGATTAACAGAGCTATTTTTAGGCATCAGAAATGTCCCGTGAGTGCCGCGGGCCGCCGTGTGCAGGTTCCAGCCAGCAGGCTAATCATTGGCTAATTGCAGAGTATGCGATGTTGTGCTTTTGTTGTCAGCTGGTTGTCTTGGTGGAACCCGCAGGATTTACCGGATTATGTAAAGACAAGAATGCCATGATCTCACGTTTTGAGCCTGGAACACCTGCATCCTTTGGAGAATCCTCCTTTTGATTTAAAGGGACACAATCTAAAACATTTCCTCTTACCTGTAGCGTTCTTTATTAATATAACATATTGCGCCTTAGTTGCCCAGTGCTGGTGATTGTGTCCGTAAAGATGTCGACCTTTTCTTGAATATAATTCCCAACAATCCTGACTGATATCATGAAATCTAGAAAAAGATATTTATTTGTTCGAAGTGTATTTTTCAGCGATTTTTGTGCCATCTATTTCCACTATATTGGAGAGGAGACAAAGCTCTCTCTGCCCAATGTCGACAAGCCTTCTCTCCCCGAGACATTGCAGATTGATTACAGGTTACAGGAACAATACCACATTAGATAAGATTACATTTTATTGTCATTGCACTGAGTACAAGAACTGGGACAATGAAATGCAGTTAGCATCTAATCTAACTGCCGTGTTATTTAGATATGACAGATATAAAAACCTCAAGTATATCAACTGTATTAAAAGATACAAACACTAGCAGTGGTATACATGTTGAATACACCGTAAAGATAGTACAAACATAGACAGTATAATATAGACAGTCGTGTAAATATGGATACGATTTTGACCAGTTTAAAACACTTAGTATATATAATATGAATAAATATGACTATAGACCAGGGGTGTCAAACTCAAGGCCCGGGGGCCAAATCCGGCCCGTGACTTCATTTCATGCGGCCCCACAAGAGCTTGCAAAGATTATAATATGTTTATTATACGGTTACATTGTGATTTACAGAAGCACGTTGCCCATAAACTACATTTCCCACAATGCATTTACAATTTTCGATTTTTTTATTTTTTTTTCCCCCTCAAATATTTTTTTTCTTTCAAAAATGTAATTTCACTTTTATTTTTTTAACTTTTTCTCCAAAATGTGGCTTTTCTTTTTAAATCATTTTGTGACATTCTCACTGAAGAGACTTGCAATGATTTGCCCCAGACTTCTGCTTTCAGACGTAGTTAATTATGAAGTTATTACCCTATCCGATAAAAATCTAATGCAGAGGCATAATGTAATATAATACATTATTTTATATATATTAAAAATGTTTATATGTATTTTGATATAGTCTTGTATATAAAACTGGCCCTAGTAGTGTCTCTCATGTGACATGTTACATGCTTTAATGTTCAAAAAGGTCTTGCTCTGATTGGTTAGCTGGCCGGCTTTGTTGTGATTGGTCAACCGTGTGGGAGGGACACTCCCTCTGGAGGCAACACAGGGATGTTAGCTTTTGGAGACCATTTAGATGCACACAAACCTATACAACACACTATAGGAGAGGGAAAACCCCAAAAGCAGAATAGAGAGAAGTAGTAATCCTAATGAAAGGAATACTCATCATTCTGAGTATCAGTGAACAAGATATGTTGCTTATGTTTTATTGTCAACGTTTATAGATTTTTTTTATCTGTATATTTTCTACTTTTTAATGCTGTTTTAATTCTATTTTTAGATGTTTAAATTTTAGTATTGTTTATTATACTTATGTGCAATGCCTTGTTTTGTTTATTTGTTTTTTATGCTGCTGCTGCAACGCAAACACTTCCCAATTGGGATCACTAAAGTACCTCTTATCTTTATTTTATCTTATCTTACAGCCAATAGGATAAGTCAACTGTGAACATTCATAAACACACCTCCGCCCTCAAAGACTGCAACCACTACGATTTAGAAATATTTATGGCTATTTCACTTTCATCCTTTGGTTACTAAAACCCTTTATCAGGGTGTCCGCGGGGTCTTAAAAAGTATTCAAAGTTGATAAATCAAGTTAGCGAAAATGAAGGCTAGTAAAAAGTATTAAATGGCATTTTCCAAGGTGTTACATTGTGTAGCTTGTTTTCAATAAGTATCTAAATGGTCCAGAGAGGTTGTGTTCTCCAGTCTGCCTGAATGTAGTCATGGCGACGGCGTAGGTGTGTCGTGTGATTCTGTGGAGTTTATTGATGGCGTCCCGTTGGGTTTGACGTCATCTGAACAGGACGTCGCACGCTCACTGCTTGATAGCGCGAAGGTCCGTTTACGCCGGTTGCTAAGCAACATCGTTATGGGGAAATGCAAGTCTGCGTCTAAATGGTTGGAAGATAAGGAGGAAGGACAATCAATGCTGTGTATAGTCAATGTGAGGTGAAGTGTGTCGCCAAGGTAACCGGTTAGAACTCCAAGTGGCGATGAGGTCTTAAGATGTCTGGAAAGGGTCTTTAAAGGTCTTACATTTGACTTCAGGGTTCCTGCATACACCCTGTATTCTATTCTATAGTGGTGCATAACTGTCCTTCTCTCTCCAGCAGCAATGGGAACAGCAGCAGTTGGAGCAGTCTGGGTCTGGAGGGGGAGGCGTGTGAGGAGCGCATGTCCTTCTCCCCTTCTGACAGGTTGGTCAAACACCCGTTACACATGGGGGGTCAACAAGAAAACTGTCCAGTCATTGAGTTTACTATGAAGCCAAAAAGAAAGCATGTCAAACATCCAGCAGTGGAAAATCTCAGCAGGAAATTGGAGACAGGGAATTGCTTCATCATATATTTCATTTTGATTTATACTTCGTCTCATACTAGGAACCACCAGTCCCTTGCATGACCACACAAAGCTCCAAACATAAATAGTCCTGACATGTGCTTGTTGATGTCTGTGTGTGTTGTATTGCTCAAGATGTGCTGTTCCTGCACTGCTTTCATGTGATGTTGTTGCTTATTAGGACCATTTATGATATGGTTATATGTCAGGGGTCTATCCCTAAATGCATGTATGCTATTGGACAGTTTAAACCTACTAATAGATTGTAATTTAATTTGTGTAGGTGCAAATTCATGAGAAAACCCTGAGATTTAATTCAGCATTAACACAGTGAATGTCCTGCAAGCCATTTATAAACATGCCGTTGTTCTTCAGAATGGTGGATGTGTTTTTGCATGTGCAGCAGTACAGAAATATCAATCACCATGATCATAAACATGTGCTTGTAGGAAGCCGCAGTACCATCAGAGTTTGAGACTCGTACCCCTGAACAGCAATCGTTTCAATGCAAAACCCTTATTTTTAACAACTTCCATGTTTTCTGGGTTTTATTTACCATCAACGACCGGGTGTCCGCGGGGTCTTAAAAAGTATTAAACGGCATTTTCCAAGGTGTTACATTTTGTAGCTTGTGTTCAGTAAGTATATGAATGGTCCAGAGAGGTTGTGTTCCACAGTCTGCCTGAATGTACTCATGGCGTAGGTGTGTCGTGTGATTCTGTAGTTTATTGATGGTTGGAAGATAAGGAGGAAGGACAATCAATACTGTATATAGTGAATGTGAGGTGAAGTGTGTCGCCAAGGTAACCGGTTAGAACTCGAAGAGCGGATGAGGTCTTAGAATGTATGGAAAGGGTCTTTAATATAGGCTTTAAAAGGTTTTACATGTGACTTCAGGATTCCTGCATAGACCCTGAACGAGCTTCCCGCAGACATCTGAAGGCAACAACAAGACTATCAGTGCCTTACATGCATGATGAGTAACATTGACAAAATATGTATGGTGATGTTCTAACATCAATTGAAACCAGTGGCAAATCTGCTACAGATTTTCAGAATCTTAAAAGAGCTAAACTTGCAAAACAATTATTGCATTTATTTTGTTTCAACCCTTAACTGACAATGGGGAGAAAAGGCCAATCCACATCTCTGTTAAGCCTGCAGGGGACTGGACTTCTTTTTTTGCCTGTACCTTGGTGTCTAAAAAGTGCAAAACTATAGGATGTGATGATGTGTTTCAGTGATGACGAATTCAACTAGGTTAACCCAGATGTTAGTGTTGCAACCGGTCCCTCAACAAAAAAGCAATAGGAGTTTTTTCAACTGGATTTTGGATTATTGCAGAAAATATGTCCAGCAGGATAATCTCTGCATCGTAACACCACTTTATTTTTAAATTGTCAATGCCAATAGTAAGGGAACTATAGCACGGTCACATGACTTCACGTCACCACCGCTAAGCTAAAGGTGGCTAAAGTTGGGCTATAAAGGAACTACAGCACGGTCACATGACTTCACGTCACCACCGCTAAGCTAAAGGCGGCTAATGTTGGGCTATAAAGGAACTACAGCACGGTCACATGACTTCACGTCACCACCGCTAAGCTAAAGGCGGCTAATGTTGGGCTATAAAGGAACTACAGCACGGTCACATGACTTCACGTCACCACTGCTAAGCTAAAGGTGGCTAATGTTGGGCTATAAAGGAACTACAGCACGGTCACATGACTTCACGTCACCACCGCTAAGCTAAAGGTGGCTAATGTTGGGCTATAAAGGAACTACAGCAAGGTCACATGACTTCACGTCACCACCGCTAAGCTAAAGGCGGCTAATGTTGGGCTATAAAGGAACTACAGCACGGTCACATGACTTCACGTCACCACCGCTAAGCTAAAGGCGGCTAATGTTGGGCTATAAAGGAACTACAGCACGGTCACATGACTTCACGTCACCACCGCTAAGCTAAAGGTGGCTAATGTTGGGCTATAAAGGAACTACAGCACGGTCACATGACTTCACGTCACCACCGCTAAGCTAAAGGTGGCTAATGTTGGGCTATAAAGGAACTACAGCAAGGTCACATGACTTCACGTCACCACCGCTAAGCTAAAGGAGGCTAATGTTGGGCTATAAAGGAACTACAGCACGGTCACATGACTTCACGTCACCACCGCTAAGCTAAAGGTGGCTAATGTTGGGCTATAAAGGAACTACAGCAAGGTCACATGACTTCACGTCACCACCGCTAAGCTAAAGGAGGCTAATGTTGGGCTATAAAGGAACTACAGCACGGTCACATGACTTCACGTCACCACCGCTAAGCTAAAGGCGGCTAATGTTGGGCTATAAAGGAACTACAGCACGGTCACATGACTTCACGTCACCACCGCTAAGCTAAAGGAGGCTAACGTTGGGCTATAAAGGAACTACAGCACGGTCACATGACTTCACGTCACCACCGCTAAGCTAAAGGAGGATAATGTTGGGCTATAAAGGAACTACAGCACGGTCACATGACTTCACGTCACCACCGCTAAGCTAAAGGCGGCTAATGTTGGGCTATAAAGGAACTACAGCACGGTCACATGACTTCACGTCACCACCGCTAAGCTAAAGGTGGCTAATGTTGGGCTATAAAGGAACTACAGCACGGTCACATGACTTCATGTCACCACCGCTAAGCTAAAGGTGGCTAATGTTGGGCTATAAAGGAACTACAGCACGGTCACATGACTTCACGTCACCAGCGCTAAGCTAAAGGAGGCTAATGTTGGGCTATAAAGGAACTACAGCACGGTCACATGACTTCAAGTCACCACCGCTAAGCTAAAGGCGGCTAATGTTCATCGTTATGCCGTTCAGTAGTGTCATTTAGAAACCACAAGAGACATCATTTAGGTATTTGGATAACAGTCAACAGTGCCTTTCAGTATGTGGCAAAATGTGCTACTTTTTGCCAATTGCAGCAAATACACTGCTGGGTTCCTGCTCCTCATGCACTGCCATTAATACAACAAAAGGAAGTAACATTGGTATTGTTTTGGTGATTGTTGCTGCCCTGCAGTCTGTGTTCTTAGTCCTCCTCACTTCTTCTGTTTTGACAATGTCATTACTGCTTCATTATCCTCTTCATAAAGACAGTGAAAGCCTTCTTAGAGAGTGATATGCTTATGATATCACATTGAACAGAGTCTAAGTGTCTGTAGCCGCGGGTGTGTCAACAACAGGGTGATTAACATTCTTACGAAGCAGAGAAATGACTGTTTACCTGTTGGCACGTCACACAGCGAATAGTTGAACTATTGACAGAATGGATACAGGGTAGATTTCAGAATGGAGAAAATAAACATTCGCACTTATTGATATGTACTCTTAGTCACCGCGTCTTAACTGACAAAAGACATTAAAGCAGGAAAGTACATTTACAGGAATATAGAGAAAGCATTGATGGGAAATATGCAGGTTTCTTTTGTTTGCAGTGCATGTGGCTTTTGATATGCTCATACCAAAGGCTGTTAGCTTTAGCATCCGTATTGTCGTCTGTATCGTCTTTCATGAAGCTCCCGGACATTTCTCCCGTCTCTCTAACCTGTGTGACATTTCTCATCCAACAGTGACAACCCAGAGGACAAGGAGACGGAGGTCAAAGAGGAATCCAGCGGTAAGGATGTTTCACATACTGTACATTAACCCTAATGTGTGTGACCATACAAAATCTTGTATCTTTTTTTTTGATGTCCTTTTCGGCCTTCAGGTGTCAGAACGGTACCTTTTTATTATTGAGATTTTATTTGGCATTTGGCTTCTTATTGTGTAAGAACGTCCATGAATTTAACTCGGTTGTTCCTCCTGGCAATGAAAAGAGGATTTATTTGTCTCGAATTGTGCCTACATTGAGTGGATATTAGGGATCGACCGATATGGCTTTTTCAAGACCAATACCGATTATTAGGAATCAAGGAGACCGATAACCGATATTTATTTATTTATCCTTTATTTATCCAGGAATGTCCCATTGAGATACAAGATCTCTTCTTCCAGGGAGTCCTGACCAACACGGCACACAACAAGTTTCAACATAAAACATACAATTCAAATATAAATATAGAAGGCCATTGGTGCAGTGGCAAAAAGCATAATCACATGGTAAAACAGTTACATGTTTCATGAAGGGCTAATCGTAGCATACCTTTAAAAGCATGTACAGTAGGAAGAGCCTCTAGACAAAGTTTTACTTGCAGCGTATTCCATAAAAAGGGAGCATAGTGGGAGAATGCAGCTTTACCCAGCTCTGACTGCATCAAAGGAACATTTAAAAGCATCCCATTTGCTGCTCGTCTGGTATTAAAAAAGCAAGTATAAAAGGACAGAAGTCTGGAGATATATAAGGGCAGCTTACCTAGCAATTAGGCCTGTCAAACGATTACAAATTTTAATCAGATTAATCACAGCTTAAAAATTAATTAATCATGATTAATCACCATTCGAACTATGTCCAAAATATGCCATTTCTTTATGTATATTGTTGGGAATGGAAAGATAAATGAAAGAAGGCGGATATATCCATTTAACATACAGTATCTATGTTTATTATAACATTTTTCTGCGTGTCAAAATGAAAGACAGCCCACACACCTATCAATCATCAAACCGTGGGGTCTTAATTCATTACGTGTTGATTTCTATCAACGGGGAGTACTTCAGGAAAGTCGACAGAGGGGGGGGGGGGCTAGTGGAATACTTCGTGACCACAGAGTGTGAACGTTGTGATCAGCTGTTTTAGCGCAGTTCTCCAGTGATGAGGGGAGTCTCCCTCCGCAGCCGGTTGGCGTAGTTTTGGCACAGTTCCGTTGTACAGACCGACGTTAACAGCAGCCTGTCTGTGCACACGGAGACCGACTCTGTCGTCCGGTGATCGAACCGCCTTCTGGAAAAGCTTCACAAGTACGTCGGTACGCCAATGCGCTTTGTGACACAAGTGACGGGACGCATTTCAGATTACATAACCTGCGTACCAGTTATGTGCACCCCTGTACCAGAGCCATATTATTACTCTTATATGGCTCTGCCCTGTACTACAGCAAGAGGATTCTCCGTCGGGACTTCCTGCAACAACACCACGACGTTATCAAAGATGTTCTATTGAGAAGACGATCACTACGTGACAAAAGTTTTCAAAACCGTGGCTGCTGAAATCAATCTTACTAACTGCTGTCTGTGCAATTTACTCCACGAGTTGGCAGACTTTATTTTGCTTACTTTAACATCATTGTTCATGGTGGGGCTGAGCCATTTCTTGGTATGGGTGTAGCCTACCCCAGCCATACCCTGGCGCTGCCACTGGTGGCACGTATGGGGCGGGCCATTCTGCACATGCGTTAAATGCGTTAAATATATTAACGCAATTAATTCAAAAAATTAATTACCGCCGTTAACGCGATAATTTTGACAGCACTACTAGCAATACAAATCAACATGTGTGATTGTCTTCGGTACAGAGAGGACCATCCTAAGGACTGATGCAAAGTGCAGTGGTGGGTGCGAGAGCCTGCACCCGTTACAAAACGTATAGCAGTATGGTACGATATTTGGAACCGATATACATTTGCAGTAAAATCAGAAAATCTTGGTGTCAAAAAGTAGAATAACACAACTTCTTTGAAATGCCAGGCCGATAGTCGGTCGACCCCTAGGCCTAGTGGATATGTAGTCGACATTAAATAGTGCGTAAGGAATTTATCTGCAATGCCATAACAGGAAATATGATGTCATGTTTTTACGCTACGATTCATTTGATTGTCTGCACGTGGAATTGTGTAAGAACAACTCTGAACTACTGAATGTCTGTTTTTGTCACAATGTGGAATAAAGACACATGGTGATACAACAAAAACATAATTCTGCTGGCTACAACTTCACCTGAGAGAGCAGGGTTCATGCTGGGTTTTCTATTTCAATAAAGGCTTTTCAGAACAAGAAAATACCCGTTTTTGGCACAAGAACAAATCTGAATGTCTAGCATAGCACTTCTTTAGACAGCAGAGGAAATTGGGGAAAGATAGAAAACCCCCCATCTTGCTCTTTCCTCTCTTTGGGATTCAGAACAGTTGGCCTTGATTTTGGGATGTGCGTGTGACTGTGTGTACGTCTGCCTGTCTGCAGCCGGGGATTTCACCACCCCCGTATTCAGCCACTCCACTCCCTCCACAGACTGTGTGTGTGTGTGTGTGTGTGTGTGTGTGTGTGTGTGTGTGTGTGTGTGTGTGTGTGTGTGTGTGTGTGTGTGTGTGTGTGTGTGTGTGTGTGTGTGTGTGTGTGTGTGTGTGTGTGTGTGTGTGTGTGTGTGTGTGTGTGTGTGTGTGTGTGTGTGTGTGTGTGTGTGTGTGTGTGTGTGTGTGTGTGTGTGTGTGTGTGTGTGTGTGTGGCCCCATCAGTGGGTCTGTTGTACTGTGGGAGCGTGGGAACTGAGCAGAGCAGGAAGTGGGACTGCTACGTATGTGCAGTTATTGTATGTGTGTGTCTTTAGGATGCTCTGAAGACAGACACACACTAATGTACACACCCACGCTGTGACTGATCAGTGTGTGATGACTGTATGAATCCTCTCTGAATGACTGGGCTTGTTATTCATAGTTTGCTTCACTGACGTTTTTCTCTGCAGTTAAACGCCGGTGAAATGACTCCTCACTTTTAAATGAACATGTAAAGCACGTTGGGCTGCGTCAAGCATCAGAATCAGAGTTCCTTTATCCGTCCCACAGAGGGGACATTTACATTGTTACAGCAGAACAGAGCCAAAGACAGCTTAATGTTACCTATTGTAAGACGCATGCATACCATTTTTTTTTAAAAGGTAAACAAATATATAATAAAAAAGTTACACAATTTACAAAAAACACATCCTGGATGCAGCCAGGTATATATTGCACAGTTATTAACGGCAGATATATATATTCACATATTGCACATAGTTGGTATTTAACAACATGGAGTGACCTAAGATTTTCATCGTCATGACGACACTGTAGCTATGTACGTATGATTAATAAAAGCCTTGAACCTTGTTATAGGCACATGAAAGATGTTATATAAATAAAGTGTATTATTATTATGTCCTGCAGGGACCCTCTGTGTGGACCGGACCCAGCTGCAGGCCCCCCCCCGCACGGCGCTGCTCGTGGTGAACTCGGACATCAGGGAGCTGGGCCGCGGCCCCCAGCAGGCGACCCTTGACCCCCAGCTCAGGAGCATGCTGCAGTGGGTCGCAGCCTCCATGGCCGACGCCCCTCAGATCCAGATCAGTCCGGACAGAGAGCTGCAGCAGGTGAGACGTCCTCTCAACATGTGCACTACCAGCACAATGGGTTTATTACTACACCAACATGTGTCCCCTCTTCTTCATGTCTCTTCTACATCAACATGTGTCCCCTCTTCTTCATGTCTCTTCTACATCAACATGTGTCCCCTCTTCTTCATGTCTCTTCTACATCAACATGTGTCCCCTCTTCTTCATGTCTCTTCCACACCAACATGTGTCCCTTCCACACCAACATGTGTCCCCTCTTCTTCATGTCTCTTCTACATCAACATGTGTCCCCTCTTCTTCATGTCTCTTCCACACCAACATGTGTCCCTTCCACACCAACATGTGTCCCCTCTTCTTCATGTCTCTTCTACATCAACATGTGTCCCCTCTTCTTCATGTCTCTTCTACATCAACATGTGTCCCCTCTTCTCCATGTCTCTTCTACATCAACATGTGTCCCCTCTTCTTCATGTCTCTTCTACATCAACATGTGTCCCCTCTTCTTCATGTCTCTTCTACATCAACATGTGTCCCCTCTTCTTCATGTCTCTTCTACATCAACATGTGTCCCCTCTTCTCCATGTCTCTTCTACATCAACATGTGTCCCCTCTTCTTCATGTCTCTTCTACATCAACATGTGTCCCCTCTTCTTCATGTCTCTTCTACATCAACATGTGTCCCCTCTTCTCCACGTCTCTTCTACATCAACATGTGTCCCCTCTTCTTTATGTCTCTTCTACATCAACATGTGTCCCCTCTTCTTCATGTCTCTTCTACATCAACATGTGTCCCCTCTTCTTCATGTCTCTTCTACATCAACATGTGTCCCCTCTTCTCCATGTCTCTTCTACATCAACATGTGTCCCCTCTTCTTCATGTCTCTTCTACATCAACATGTGTCCCCTCTTCTTCATGTCTCTTCTACATCAACATGTGTCCCCTCTTCTCCATGTCTCTTCTACATCAACATGTGTCCCCTCTTCTTCATGTCTCTTCTACATCAACAAGTGTCCCCTCTTCTCCATGTCTCCTCTACATCAACACGTGTCCCCTCTTCTTCGTGTCTCTTCTACATCAACAAGTGTCCCCTCTTCTCCATGTCTCCTCTACATCAACACGTGTCCCCTCTTCTTCGTGTCTCTTCTACATCAACACGTGTCCCCTCTTCTCCATGTCTCCTCTACATCAACACGTGTCCCCTCTTCTTCGTGTCTCTTCTACATCAACACGTGTCCCCTCTTCTTCATGTCTCCTCTACATCAACACGTGTCCCCTCTTCTTCATGTCTCTTCTACATCAACAAGTGTCCCCTCTTCTCCATGTCTCCTCTACATCAACACGTGTCCCCTCTTCTTCGTGTCTCTTCTACATCAACAAGTGTCCCCTCTTCTTCATGTCTCTTCTACATCAACATGTGTCCCCTCTGTGGAAAGAGACTCTGAAAGTTTCAGGAACAAAGATTCTCTCTCTTTTTGATCAATTTCTATAAAAACCTGTCTGAAAATGAGCTGATCAGATTTTGGCCACTTGATGATGTCATCACGATGTGTTGTCTTGTGTAGCCATTAGCCTCTCAGAGGGGCGTGGGGAGGGGCTCCTTATTTTCATCTAAAGTAACAGACAGAGAATCAGCACTTTGGAAACAGGGCTGAAACAGAGGGGATTATGGGTAATGCTGCAATGATCTGTTTGGTGTTTCAGCCAATCAGAGACAGGCTCGGTATAGGTTAGCGCTCGTGTGTTGTGTCTCCTGGTTTCTACTACTTAGCTTTGCTGTGGAGACAAACCACTGAAAAACCACAGCTCAAGCAACAATTAAGTAAAACAGGTGGTAAAATATATTCATATAGAAGTGCAGTAGTTATAATCCTTTTTCCAAAATCAATAAAAAGTCCTTGTATTCAAACTAGTTGTTGTGTACTTCCTGGAAACAGCTTCCCTTGTTAGAGAATCATCTTCAGAGTGTCTGGACCGCCCTGTGGAATAGATCAGTTTCTCTTACCTGCTACAAATCAATGCTAAACATCTCTGTCTTCACCTGTAATTACGGATTTGCCAAATGATGACTTACAGCTCCAGAGTCATATTTCAAAACAGTCAATTCACTCAACGTAAGTTACTTTAAATGTATGATTGACACACCTTGTTCCTGCTTTGACTTTACTTCCTGCCAGGTCATAAATCAGCGCGTTAAAGTGCCAACTCATCAGCATAAACCCTCCACACAACCAAAACAAATCCACATTTCTCAAGTCACTGAACATGGGGCGATAAACACAACATTAAGTGAACCTTCAATACAGCAGTGGCGAGCCGTGACTTGTATACCTAGGCCCTCTGACCCCCCCACTCCCCCCTCAACCCCTTCCCTCAAAAAAAGAAAAAAGAAAAGTGTAATTACGTCAGCGGAATATCAAAACAACGGGCCGGGGTGCAAAACGCATCAATGACAGCGACCCTCAGTGGTTCCCAAACGGTGTGCCGCGGCACACTGGTGTGCCGTGAGGCAAGTCCGGGTGTGCCGTGGGATTTTGTGACAACCATACGTTATTATTGCAATATACAACTACACAAAAATAATTATTTTTTAATTTACTATATCAGTACTTTGTAGGTTTATATTTACGTAATCTGCGCGACTTGCGCGTCCACATCTCCACGTGCAGTGCTGCATAAACATGGCTGAGTCAGCGATAACTCTCGAGGGGTGGAGGTATGCCCATTATTTTGAGTTCGTCCGAGGAATAGACAGGAATGTGACGGTGAGGTGCAAACTGTGTCCAGGCCAGAAGCTGTTATCCACTGCTGTGAACACCACGTCAGACCTCAACAAGCACCTGCAAAGAACTCATGTTTTTTTGTTTATATCACGTAGTCTGTTCTTCTTCTCTGTCTTTCTGTCTTCCGGTTGTTGCCTGTTTTGAATGACAAATACACACTAGTGAAAGTTATTGCCACTCACGCATGCGCAGTTCATACGTGCTCGCGAGTAAAGTAACGAGTTACTTTATGTATACTAACGAAGTAGTGTAATATATTGCTTTAAAAAAATATATGTAATATATTGCATGTGTTTAGTAACGACCCCATCTCTGGAGTTGGCGTTCTCTACTCTGATTTACATGAAGAACAACAGGAGGTCACGGCTCTCTGTTGAACAGGACTTGCGAGTGGCCCTCTCCACAGTGCCACCAAGGATTAAAAAATTCTGCGCGCCCCGACAGGCACATGTATCTCACTAATTTGTATCGGCAATCGGCAACATATTTACAATAGCACATGTTTCAATGCTGATTGCTGAAATGTTACATTTATAATTTGTAGTTCAGGACCATGGAATGCAGCTTCCTTGCATTGACAGTTCTCTGTGCTGAGTTTCCTTTGCCTCATTTTGAATGTTGTGACCTGTCTGGTTTAAATGAGTGTGTTGCTGCTTTGATGAAGCCTAATTTGACAACGTTTCAAATTAATTTCTGAAATATTTCGTTAATAAATATTTCATGAATAGCCTAATAGTTGTCTTTGTCAAATTTTATTTGGCATTAGTAAATAATTATGCACATTTACAGATATTTTACATGATATGAGTAGTGCTGCGTACCTGGACTCACATTCAGGTTCAGGTCCGGACTCAAGTCCAGAGGTTCAGGTTCAGGTCCGGACTTATAAGTCCGGACCTGAACCCATGGCTTGTGTCAAGTTGTGTGAGTAACTAAAGTGAACTTATTGTGAGCTAATTATCAATTGAAAATTAACTCATAATCAACTCAAATTCAAACTCGTCAGGTTTATTGTGCTCCCTTCCAACTTGTGTCTACATTTCTCTACAAACGTACAAATGTAAAAATAACACTTTTTGCCACTTAGTCTACAAATGACTTATGACAGCAACTGCAGTGAACTACTACAACGTTCAAACATTTATTTCATTTACCAAACTAAAGTAACCAAACAGTCCCTGAGCTGACTGAGCCTAAATTCCTAAAACGTTGCTGAAAGGGAGAGTGTAGAGTAGACTATACGCATCGGCATTACACTGTTACACACCTACTATACAGTATATAGGCTACACTGTAGTGACTGTACAGTCAGAGTGTACTGTACTGTCTGTACACCATGTATTTTCTACAACTCTACATGTGTACATTATACAGTACATACTACATACATAGTGATGTACATGCATACTGTTAGAAATTAAAATCAATGTTGATATGGTGTAATTTTGAATTAAATACACTATTTAATTTAAATCAGTTTTATTCTGAAAAAACCGGAAGTTCACACTATTAACTTAATACTTTTATTCTGAAAATTATTCACTTCCGGTTAGCATTAGCATGTGGCGAAATGCTACGTTTTCAAACCGTGAATCGAAGGTGAAATGACATGTGATGTTGTACACTGAGCACACTGGGATTAGCACTCATTTATTGCCACTGAATAACGTTTATCAGGGAATGTTTAAATAACCACAGACACCAGAATAGACTTAAGTGCTAGTTTTTTTGCGAGTCCAAGTACCGGTTCCCGACGTTCCGGTTTTAACCGGACTTGAACCGAAACTTTTTACAAGTCCAGTACCGGTTCGGCGTACCGGTACGCAGCACTAGATATGAGTGATAACACGTGTTATAAGGGCTATTTTGCACAATAGGTGTGCCTTGAGATTTTTACTTGTCCTTTGGTGCCTTGGGCACAAAAAGTTTGGGAACCACTGCTCTACCACACAAAACAATACCTGTAAATAACCCAATTGGTGTTCTTTGAAATTGAAAAGGGTATTGTTTTTGTTACTTTCGTTGCAGTTGTATGTCTTAAGTGTAATTTGGCATGCTTTTATTTTGAAGGCGAGTTTATGCTGTTGACAGGAAGTTGTTGTTGTTGCTATGGAAACTAGAAAAGCTTCACAGCTGGCGGAACTTGTCATAAAGTCCGCGTTAATAAAACCCACCCATTTAGAGGCAAGATATGATTGGCCCATTGTACTGTCATTTGACATTACTCTCTCGTTCAGTTGCTATAGCGACCCTCTGTGAATTCACAGCAGGACCACCAATCAGCTCCTCTCTTCACCTCGCAGAGACGAACTTCTTTCATTTAACCCTTCACATTGCAACAGAAACTAACAGGCAGATTCGAAGGATTTATTTATTTGGAAATGTTATTTTAAATACAATTAAATCAAGTTATTTTGGTCAAACTAATGAAATGGCCTAGAGGGCCCTGACGGCTCGCCACTGCAATACAGAGATCCCCAAAAAGCACAGACTCTGCACTTTTAATTATATGTTTAAATAAGTAACATTTATTTATTTAGCGCGTCCCCGGCTCCTAGTACTAGACTCCTGGTACTAGACTCCTAGTACTAGACTCCTGGTACTAGACTCCTGGTACTAGACTCCTAGTACTAGACTCCTGGTACTAGACTCCTAGTGCTAGACTCCTGGTGCTAGACTCCTGGTACTAGACTCCTGGTACTAGACTCCTAGTGCTAGACTCCTAGTGCTAGACTCCTGGTGCTAGACTCCTGGTACTAGACTCCTGGTGCTAGACTCCTAGTACTAGACTCCTAGTGCTAGACTCATGGTACTAGACTCATGGTACTAGACTCATGGTGCTAGACTCCTG
>NW_027262647.1:0-25816 GCF_902827115.2 Pseudochaenichthys georgianus | reverse complement strand
CTCTTCTGATGATGTAGTGCTAGTAGCAGCTTCACTTGTAGCTTCGGTGATGCTAGCCTCTTTCTTCTTGTGAATTATATTCTTTTTAGAAAAGAAGTCAAGTAAAAAATGTTTGCCTGCCTGCCATTATCGAGCTTTTTCGTTAGCGTTCTTGAGGGAAAGAGCTGGCGCAAAATCGTCAGCGAGCCAGCTCGCCGCCTGACGAGGGTGTGACGTGGGTGACGTGTGACGTGGGTGACGTGGGTGTGTCACTGACACACCCACGGCTCGCCGCGGGGTCACAAGCGTGATGACGAATCATAATTCTTTAAGGAAATCGTTTTTATTTTGTATTATAATTACAGTGAAATGTATTATGTTTTTGTCATTATTACAACAAATCAGTGTTGTAGTCAAGTCACCAATTCACGAGTCCAAGTCACCCTCGAGTCACCACTCTTCGAGTCCGAGTCCAAGTCCGAGTCACCAAGGGAGAGTCGTAGTCGAGTCCGAGTCCAAGTCCGAGTCACCAAGGGAGAGTCGTAGTCGAGTCC
The DNA here is from genome assembly GCF_902827115.2 of Pseudochaenichthys georgianus. Lineage (NCBI taxonomy): Eukaryota > Metazoa > Chordata > Actinopteri > Perciformes > Channichthyidae > Pseudochaenichthys > Pseudochaenichthys georgianus. Next base: position 25,283 of record NW_027262647.1, on the reverse strand, counting down.
GAGTCCAAGTCCGAGTCACCCAAGGAGTGTGCAAGTCGAGTCCGAGTCCGAGTCATCATTACCTGTGCTCGAGTCCGAGTCCAATTCCGAGTCACTTAAGAAGAGTCCAAGTCAAGTCCGAGTCACAAGTCTTCATGTATTAATCTTCGTGGATATATGTTTTGAAATGTAGCTGCTCCTCTTTGCTGTTATCCTGTCTATTGAACTGCTGTGAAGCGAGTTTGGCTACAATTCTTGTAATAGGTGCTATACAAATATAAAGCTTATTTCTAATATTCATATTATTATTATATATAAATAAACTATATTTAAAATGAGTTACCTTTTAGAGAAGTGATTATATTTGTATGCCAATATTTTCCTATGGTAAAGTTTTCGTTTTGCACTTTTATTTTGATAGTAATAAGATTGGGACTCTTATTTTGAAGGAACATTTACGGGTTAAATCAGTTTACAGATAAAGATTTAGCCCCATTTCTGGGGCTAAATCCATTAGCCATGTGCTAAGTAGCACATGGCTACTTAGCATGCAAAATGATGTCATTATGCATGTTAAGTAGCCATGTGCTTTCGTGTTATCGGCTGAATCTTTATTTATTGATTAGATCACGTTACTCTGATGATAGTGTTCAAGACAGCCTATATGTCTGAACTCGACCCTTAGAGTATGTGTTACGGAGCCTTCTCTTCTATATTGTTTCCACATAACGAGCATTTTGCGCTGCTCTTTTCCAATGTGGAAGCAGAATGTGTGAAAGCATACAGCACGATGCGGGGTGTGTCTGTAGACATCTCTAGACTGGAACAGCGGGGCCCAGTACGTGAACTCGCCATACAGGATAGAGGACATCAGACTCCAGAGAAAATGTGCTCGAGTCCGAGTCCAAGTCGGAGCGTCAATGTACGAGTCGAGTCCGAGTCATCGTGGGGGGGGGGGAATTCACGAGTCCGAGTCCAAGTCATCCTGTGCGAGAATTCACGAGTCCAAGTCCGAGTCGCGTCAATCAGTGCGCGAGTCCGAGTCAAGTCACGAGTCCCGAAAATCGGCACTCAAGTCCGACTCGAGTCCGAGTCCAGGACTCGAGTACTCCATCTCTGCAACAAATACACACTTGCAACTGATAACACTGGCAATGATTTTATATTTATTAGACTATTAAAAAAAAGATCATGCTCCAAATAAGTGGGGGTACGGCGTACCCCGCGTCCAATGCTTCGGTGATGCTAGCCTCTTTCTTCTTGTGAATTATATTCTTTTTAGAAAATAAGTCAAATAAAGAAAGTTTGCCTGCCTGCCATTATCGAGCTTTTTCATTAGCCTTCTGAGGGAAAGAGCTGCCGCACACACCCCCAGCTCGCCGCGGGGTCACGAGCGTGATGACGAATCATAATTCTTTAAGGCCCTGTCACACTGTCCCGAAATTGACACCCGATGGACACACGATAAAGGAAATGTTCAAATTCGGCTGTGATCGTAGCAACATCGGGCCATTCGTGAGGGCATCTAAGCCATCGTATGACCGCCGGTGGAGTTTCTCAGACTCCGGCAGCAACTTCGTGAGCGGCAACTTCGTAAGGCACTCGTGAGGGCATCTTGTCAAATCGTGTTATCATCGGTGCATTCACATTCACTCTGATCGGGGCGAATGCCCGATGGCACCGAGGATAACAAGATGCCCTCACGATGGCCTTACGAAGGGCAAAATTGACACACGAATTCAACACGAAAATGAACCTTCGCAAGGTCCTTCGGCAATTTTTTGGCATGCCAAAGATTTTGCCTCCGCTCACGAAGTTGCTGCCGGAGCCTGAGAAACTCCGCCGGCGGTCATACGAAGGCTTAAGATGCCCTCACGAACGGCCCGATGTTGCTACGATCACAGCCGAATTTGAACGTTTCCTTTATCGTGTGTCCATCGGGTTGTTTTATTGCACAACAAAATCATGTAAATATATTATGTAAATAACCCAATTTGTGTTCTGTGAAACTAAAAAGGATATAATATATTATTTTGAAGGACAGTTGACAGGAAATTGTTGTTGTTATGGAAACAACATTACAGAGAAAACGTAATATTTTCTACATATAAAGACGGATAAAGTAAAGAACAAAGTCTGAAGATATCAGTACAGTATCATAGTACTGTAACATCATTGTTTTTGGTACTTTCATTGCAGTTGTATGTCTTAAATGTAATGTAAATGTTGCCTTCGTGTGTGGTTCGGGGCCATCTTCGTGCGAAATTCACAATTCCATATTCGTGTGTCCATCGGGTGTCAATTTCGGGACAGTGTGACAGGGCCTTTAAGGAAATCGTTTTTATTTTGTATTATAAGTAGTGTGAAATTATGTTTTCGTCATTATTACGACAAATACACACTTGCAACTGATAAGACTGGCAATGATTTTATATTTATTAGACTATTAAAAAAAAGATCATGCTCCAAATAAGTGGGGGTACGGCGTACCCCCGCGTCCAACGCCCACTACACCACTGGTTTTCACTATAAGTACAAAATATGTTTTGGACGGACACTATAATTTACAGTTTTTTACCATGTTCAATCTGAATTTTCTTTAAAATAAAAAACATCTGTATTGATTCTGACTTTTCTACATCCAACTCACAGGTTTATCATTACTTTGAGAACAAAGATTATTAATTTACCCCTTTTAGAAGATATGGTCATTTGTTCTGGGAATGTCATTTTCAAGCCTGAGACCTGAAAAACAGGCTTGGGGCCTAACAGGCTAACTCAGGGCAGATGCTTCTCATCTTCACTGTATGTTGTGTCTTTGCCGATCATAAAATGAATCTTTTGTCCAATAGTTTTTTAAGTTAGATTATATTGGGAGTTAAATACACATCAATGCACATAATCTATAATGTCTTGTTTTTTATTGCTGCACATAATTTATTACAATTCTATTTCTGCGATTTCACCCATATTCAATGTAAATACTGCTATAGCAGTTTTACATATAAAATATATGTATTTTAGTTTTTTAAAAATAAGAATATATGTTATTATATTTTTCTTAAAATAGTTTTCTATCTGTGTTTTATTTGTATTTGTATTTATGTATGTACCACAACGCAAAGTCAAATTCCCCCTATGTTAACCTACCTGGTAATAAACCAGTTTCTGATTCTGATAAACTTCATAAAAAAACATTATGTCTTTATTTTTCAGACGACACCAAAAAAGGATCTGCACCAGAAGGCACCGTGGATCCAAAGGTATCCCCTCCAGGTGCATGAGCAATACATTTCACTATTTAATACTGTTAACACGTTTAAAACAAACAAAAGGTAAAACAGTGAGATAGTGACTATGGTTGAAAAGGTTTAGCTATTTGTGTGGTGTGTTTATAATGTATTGAAAGCATTAGCTTAGCCTGTCAAATGATTTTGGGCGTTAAGATAAAGCTAAACTCCTGAGCACTATTTTTTGTATTTCTTTTAAGTCTCGTATATGTTTATATAACATTCTTTAACCATCCAGTGACCACAGTTTTTAGACTAAACTGTATCTGTGTATATGACTTTAAATCCTTTGTTAAGGTTTTTTAACAGAATGCTTATTTTTCAGGCTTGAGGTTTTTTCTTCCGATAGCAGTGTGTTGGATCGTACTGTTAGCCATCATGGGTCTTCGTATCTACTGTGAGTATTGTCTCGATGAATGTCAGTTCAACAGTTTGAAATAGGCTAAAATGTGGGTTAAGGGTGAAGTGTGTGTGTGTGTGTGTGTGTGTGTGTGTGTGTGTGTGTGTGTGTGTGTGTGTGTCTGCTTGTGTTCTCCATATTTAAAAAAAAAAAGGCATTGGTTTGAATCGTCATAGTTGTTGTAAGATGTCTACAATACAGAGGAAACCAGCCGCTCCGCCAGTTATCTCTCCAAATGCAGTTAGCTCGTTGCTAACTTGCAACTTCCCCATGTCACTCATTTTCTAAGTAAAGTTGACCTAATGCTGTTTTAGACGACGTCCTCAGTAGGAACTAAAGGTCTGGGGTCGGAGAATTGGAAAACTCAAAGGAAATGTTTGAGACATTTTGGCTCCAGTCTTTTTTTGGGGGATCTCTTGAAACCTGAAGAGAGACGGACAAGAAACATCTTCCAAAAGAGGCACAGTGACAACAAACAAATTGAATTATCACTGTGATTTAGAAGCTATGTCTTTTATTTTGCAGTTGATACATTAAGCCATATTGATCCAAACCAGTCAGAAGAAGTCAACACTCTACGGGCAAACAACACAAATCTCAGCTTAGAAAATGCAAACTTGACGAGGGACAACAAGAATCTGACGGACCAGTTGGGCAACCTGACACAAGCCTATAATGTCTCAGAGAGAAACGTGAAAGACCTGTCTGCAGGAGTCCAGGAGCTGGAGACCAAGAAGAACAACTTGACACAGCAAATACAAAACATGGAGACAAACCGGAATGAGCTCAACATCAGTCGAGCTCAGTGGAGCATCGATTCCTACTGCTTAGGAAACACCGGTATGTTCAGATCCTCTATATTAGGTCACAATTACAATATTTTCATACTGCAGGCATGTTGTTGATTGTTTGGACTCTGTTGTTTCAGATGAAAAGTGTAAAGCTTGTCAGGACGGCTGGTCTCTCACTCAGCCCAGCTGCTATGCGTATAATGACGCTGAGTCTCATAATAAAAAAACCTGGGAAGAAGCTCAAGAAGATTGCAGGGGAAATAATTCAGATCTGGCTGTTGCACGTGATTCAGAGGAAAAGGTAAATCCATTAATATGACGCAATTAGAAAGTAATTGTGTTTTGTGTAGGTTTGAACACACGTTGGGTCTTTCGGTCATTATGTGCTTATTACAGTTTAATGTTTAAATATCTGACATTTCTCTCTGTTTTCCAGGAAGCAATCAAAACTAACAGAATTGGAAATAAAGGATTCTGGATTGGTCTGAGAGTTGTAAATAAGAAATGGAAGTGGGTGGATGGAAGTGATCTGACTGAGAGGTAAGAGAGACGTTACTAAACAATTTGAATAATAAAATGTATCAGCCTTTCTCTAAACATCATGTTCTCTCAGTCAGATCCTGGATAGCAGCTCCTGATCCTGCTGACGGTCACTGTGCAGTGTTTGGCAGAAACACAGACAAATGGTACTCAGTGAGGTGTGATTGGACAATTCAATGGATCTGCCAGAAGAAGGCTCTGTCTGTTCAAACAAAGCACTCATACTAAGAAGGTTACTGGAAACTCTTTGAGAAACAGATGAATTACTTGTGAATAAAAACAAATTCCAAACAAAATCATAAAACAAATAAATGATTAAAAACAGTAATTCCAGAAACGTTTCTCAAACTCGATAAAAACAATAAAACACAAAAGTTAACTCATAATGTGGATTATTTTAAAATCGATGTACTTTTACTTTGACTTAATTTCTATGGAGCTTGCTAAATGAATACAAATATGTCTTTCTTTAACATGTGATGGTGTTTTTATTAGATATGGATGGTTAAAATAGTTAAACTGTTCAGTGTGAATAATGTTATTCTGTTGTGTTAGAGATGCAACGCTTAAACTCTGCAGATTATTGCAAAGACTGTGGACCATTTGATTGCTTCTACCGGCCAGCAGAGAGCGCTGCATCACTTGTTCTCAATACAAAGTTCCAGAGTCTGTTTAATAACTATTTTTCAGGATTCAAAGGTTTATCGTCATGACATTTAAAAACTACGCTGTAATTATGTAATGTATGAAACATGTGATCTCAGGTTCCTTAACAGTGCAATTAACAAGACATAAGAAATACATATAAAAAACAAGAATACAAATAGAAATAGTCTTCTGGCCGGTGGGATGAAACTGTCCCTGATGCTATTCTGATGACGCAGTTTATGGATGATTTGTATCTCATCTGTATTTGTGTCTGTGAGCAATGTCTTGTTTTACTCTGTTGGCACCAGGGAATAAATGTGCTGCCACACATTGTTGTTTTTGTGTTTCTCTTGAAAACATCAGTGCTTTAATCAAGTCTGGAGAAACAATCTTATTCATGGTGCGACCACTTGGATGAAAATAAGATAGAAGGAGATCAGACCTCAATATTCAGTCACTCTGTCAACATCAGCACCAGCAGAGTTCCAGAGAGGGACAGGATGTCAGTCTTGGTCTGAACTAACACACTTCTGACCAGACCTTTGGGTCCGGGCAGGGTTGTAATCACACGGCCGAGGGGCCATGAGTTCCTTGGTGCTGTTTCATCGACGATGACCACATTATCGTTGGGTTGAAGATTCCTTCTAGTGTTGACCCACTTTTGCCTTTGCTGCATGAGTGGCAGATATTCTTTAGCCCACCTCTGCCAGAAGAGGTCTGCAATGTATTGAACTTGTCTCCATCTCTTTCTGGTGTAGAGGTCATCTTTGCAGAAGAGTCCAGGTGGTAAGAGTGGTTTGGTTTTCAGCTGCAGCAGGTGGTTTGGCGTGAGGGGTTCTAAATCCTTAGGATCAGCTGACACAGTTGTGATTGGTCTGTTATTGAGAATAGATTCAACTTCACAAAAGTCGTTTCAGTGCGATTTATTATACTCAAGCATTTCTCTTCCTTCTTACCCGATGGTTAAAAACCATAAGCCTACCGGGTGCGCCGCTCACTACCACCTGTTTCCCAGCTTTATAATGAGCCGGTCTCCCCTCCCCCGGTGCCCAAAGGCTGCTTTACAAAAACAGAGGCATAGTACAACTTATTTGATAAACTTAAATAAGAATTAAAAGGAAGATTTACTATAAACAAAAAAGAACAATAACATCAATGGATAACTAATAAATAATATAAGCTCCTAGATTTATATAATATAAGCTCCTAGATATGGCTTCATCAATGTCAGTTCAACAGTTACTATTAAATGTGACCTGAAGCTCTGTAACTCTGTCTGGCGATCCAACATCTCCCCTCTCGCTTGCTGCCACACATGTTGCAATAGGAAGCGTGAAAGTGAAGCGTGTGTGAAGGTGTTTGCTTGTTTTGCTAATTGGGCAAAAAGCCGCAGTTTAAATGTGTTCCTGTTCTTCAGTAAGCTCCGTGACTTATCCTTCCTGATGTTCAAACTGGCTCTGTGCAAAGATGTATGTCAGTGTTTTATATTTCATGTACTGTAGACTACCAGAACGTCCCAAAGTATAGAATATAATTTTGCACCAAACAAGGCAGTTGTTCACGTGTTCATATGAGCACTTGACTATTGATTCAAGATAGATTCAAACATGTGAACCCATTCTTCAATGTCTGTTAAGAACATTTAAACAGAAGCTTCAACACCTCCCTCTGTCTGTCTCTGTAGTTACCTCTGAACTGTCTGAAGACAACGCCAAGCAGACTGCAGAAATCAAGACCCTGACATCACAGAAGGATCGCTTGACAACGCAAATACAAGAAATGGAGACGAACTGGAATGAAATCAACGTCAGTCGAGCTCAGTGGATCATCGATGAGTACTGCAAACAGGATGAAGGTATGTTCAGGAACCATCAACTGGGATAAACAAGCTTGACAATATATTTTATATATGGCGACCACTGTAGAAACAGATAATATTCTTAGTGCTTGAAATATGAGAACTGCATGGTAGTAGACGACCACACGAGCATATGTGTAGAGCACGTTAAACCCTCTGATTTCTCTAAACACATTTCTTTATTACAACACCACACATGTATTTGTTTTATTAACCTCCAAAATACTAGTAAATACTTTTAGTTTTAACTTGTGGTTAATCGTGATTAGTCGTTTTAGTGATTATCGTGATTACAACTTTTTATCGATTGATATCAGTTTAAATGTCATTATATAATATGTTTGTTTGGCATTATGGTTTCCTCCTTTAATTACTTTTTAACATGACTTTAAAGTGCCTTGTTGTTGAAATGAGATTTATTTTTTGCCATTTAACAAATATATATATCCCAACAAATAAATAATAATGATCACAATTTCAAAGCAGTCATGTGGATGATGGGTTGGTCTCTGTTGTTTCAGTGACACAGTGTCGACCTTGTGAGATGAACTGGAGATACCAATACCCTAGCTGCTATTGGTTCAATGATGTTGGGCCTACAGAGCGGTTAACCTGGGAAGAAGCTTGAGAATACTGCAGAGCGCTTAATGCAGATCTGGCTGCTGCACATAGTCTAACTGAAAAGGCAAGTGTCCCCCTGCATCTGGGAACACTGCTGTGCCCGATGCAGGGGACAGGACCAGAAAGCATGTTGTTGCTTCTGACTGAGGAGACTGGCTTATTGTAAAGAGCTTTAAACCATCTCATACAGACAGGGCCACATCCAAATGTTGATAGAACATTAAATAAATATGGCCATTCTATTGTAAATAATAGGGGTGCACCGAATGGGAAATTCTTGGCCGAAACCGATACCGAAAATAGGAAACAGTTGGCCGAATGCCGAAAGGCCGAAAATGATTAATAGAAATATATATATATATAATGTATACATTTTTTACCAATGTTGTTCAGCTACCTGATTATAGAAATAGACATGATTATGGCAAAACATAACTTAAATAATAATCACTATTATGGGTCCATAAAACATTTATTCAGCACTTTTGAACATTTGTACATTTATTTTCTCTGTAGGATAATAACTACAACAAAGTGCATTCAGAACAAAGCCAAGGGGCTTTAAAACAGCATAAACATCTAGGCCAGTAGGCCTACAACAAAATAGTGTCAACAACAACAACAACAACAACAACAACAACAACAAATGCACCTATAAGTGCATGCATACAAATGTGCAAACTGGATAAATCCACATGAATGTAACTATAGTATTTACAAATGAAAGCTTATGATAAGCCTATGATAAGCCAGCCTTGTCTACTTATTAAGGAAACGTGGGAGGTTCTTTTTAATGAACAGTAGCTTCTCTGCTTTATCAGCCATGAGTCTGTTCCTCTTCTCATCAAGCACATGAGAGGCAGCGCTGAACAGTCTCTCGCTGTCAGTGCTTGTGCATGGAGCACTCAAATACTTGCGTGCCACCTTGGCCAGGTCAGGAAAGCGGTCTTGTTTGTTTCTCCAGTATCCAAGAGGGTTCTCGCTTCTGGGGATGGGTACTTCTGAGAGATAATCATCTAACTGTTGAGCGGTTGAGCTTGTCACCAGCCTGGCATTTGAGAGGTTTGAGAGAATAAGATTGTATTTAAAATAGGGACAGTGCATAATGAACATTTAGTCAAATGTATATTTACGCATGCCAGATCACTTGGCAGACAAATAAAATCATCTGACATGTCAAAAGAAATTACAACATTAAGAGCATATTACATAGCAGCACATACAGTACTAATAAATATCACATTCAGTAGCACATAGTACAGTAAGTAACCAAGTCAGAACAGAGTAGCCTACCTATTTGGGGTAGTATTCTCTTCCATGATCTCGTTGAACATATCAGACAACGAGGGTGGTTGCCCCCTCTCCTCCTCCTCCTCTGCTGTAGACAGACGAGCCCTTTTTTCTGTGGTCTGCGTCACGTCTCCTGTGCTGTGCGCAGCAGCCTCCTCTCGTGGGTTCTCCTTATCCAACACAGCCTGGATCATGTCTCGTGCGCTTTGCTTTTTCCCCGCATCAAAATAATTGTCTTTATATCGCGGGTCAAGTACAGTCGCGATACAGTACAGGGGATCAGAGTAGATATCAGCAAAACGTGTGTTGACAGACTCCAAGAGTGTACTTTTCATAGTTTTTACTCCACGGTCCGTTTCAACCTCTTTCCTTAGAAGACGCTTTAGAGCCGCATTTAAAGGGATGACGTCTGCCACCGATGCGTCAGATGAGCTAATCTCTCTAGTTAGCTGTTCAAATGGGGCAAGAATGGAGAGAATGTTCTCCATTAAGATCCACTGGTTTGGAGTGAATGATGCGGGGAGATCATGATCTGCGCTGTATGTAGCCAAGGTTCGCTTTTGAGCAAAGAGGCTTTCCAGCATATAATATGTACTGTTCCACCGTGTACTCACATCTTGTTGGAACCGTTTTGTTGTTACTCCAAGCTCATCTTGTATTGGCTCAATGCGAGAATAGGCCAGTTGAGAGTGTTTGAAGTGACCAACAATCTTTCTGCTTATGGCCAACAGATCTTTTACGCTGCGTTGAGCCAACACTCCCTCGTTCACAGCTAATTGCAGAGTGTGGGCCATGCAGCGTATTCCACTCAGATTGCATTCTTCTATAGCTTTAGTTATATTTCGTGCATTATCAGTGACTATTGCGTGCACTTTAGGTCGGTCGATATGCCATGTGTCGAACATATTGGCGAATGTCAACGAGATGGACTGTGCTGTATGAGACCCCCTAAACTCTTGCGAATGCAGCAGAATCTTTTGCAGTTTAAAATCCTTGTCGATCCATTGTGCAGTTAGACTGAGCATACTGGTGATGCTTACGTCTGAGCTCCATATGTCTGTCGTGAAGCTGATGGCTGTAATATCTGTAGCCAAGAGCTCATGGATGTGATTAGCAACGACATTGTACAGTTCAGGTAAGCACACGTCTGCTAAGTGTCGTCTGCTAGGCAAGGAATAACGTGGCTCAATATGCTCAATAAGCCTACGAAATCCAACGTCCTGTACGACAGAAAACGGTTGATCGTCCATGGCGATGCATTCCATTAACTTCCGAGTAATGCCCTTTGCCGTAGGACCATCACTGGGAAACTTTTTAATCTTTTCAAAAAGGTCCGCCACAGAAGGAGTCGGGGTGCTGGGAAGGACTTTTTTTTTCTGTGCGCTGGTGATTTCATCATACTCCGTATATTGGTCCGGGTGTTTAGATTTCAGGTGATGGAGTAATCCCGAAGTGCTGAAAGTCTTTGAAGTTACACCCCTCGAGAAATGTCAGCTGAACACGTTTTGCAAATCGCAATCCGCGACTCTTTATCTGATATTGTGAAGTATCTCCAAGCGGCAGACATGTTGACTGTGAGCCAGCCGTGAGCATGGTCCCTGCCTCGCCGCGTCTTTATTACGTCATCACAACAACACGTTAGGTTGCCTGTTCTGACATTCGGTGATATTTTTTCGGTGATATTTGTTCGGTGCTAAAACCCTTTCGGCCGAAAGCCGAAAGGGCCTTTTTAACCATTTTCGGCCGATAATTTTCGGTGGCCGAATTTTCGGTGCATCCCTAGTAAATAACACACTGTTATTTACTCAACAATAACACACAATTATCCTTGTTTTTATTTATTTGTTTGATTCCATAATCTCGGGCTTTTTTGGCGTCCGTCAGGAGCAGAATTTCAAAATAAAAATAACCGGAAACAGACGTAGGCCTATATGGGACATTTCGAGCATCATTGCGATACACACCACACCCACTGAACTGATTACCCAAGATCCTCAGCTATGTTTTAAGCTCGCTGATTGGATGTTTTAGCCGCAATGCACGTTGGGATATGGTGTTAATGCGATATGAAATCCCAAAAACATTTCGGAGTTTAGGATGGCCGAAGACACTACACTACCCATAATCCCTAGCTATCGTTTGGGACTACAGTCCCCATGATTAATCTTCAAACTCTGGGATTGGATGTTGGAGTTGCAGTGCCCCAAGGTTACACCGAGCGTCAAACAGCTCTTTGAAATGGAACGAAACCACAGCAGACCATCCAAAACTGGACTTGAACGCCCCCCCCAGAACTACACATGCTGGCTATTGTGTTTCGCAACATGTTCTCTATGGCACGTCTCTACTGAGAATTGTAGTTTTAAAAGACGTTTTGGTTTTTCCCAAAATTAGAAGTTGACAGTATTAAACTGTGTGCAGCCCTGGAGGTTTAGTCGATAGGAAACACATTGGTGTGTACACATTTAAAACATGTAATTACTAAATGGGTGAAAATCGCTTGTATCCATAATGGGCAGCATTAATATATACCCACACGACAGCTCATTGTTACTTTGTTATTCTACTCCACTACAATTCAGAGGTTAACCTGGTATTTTTAATCCACTACATTTATTTGAGTTACTCTGTAGATTCTGATTAATGATGTGAAATATAAACAACCCTTAAATCAGGCTTTAGTTACACCTGAATACAATTCAGGGAAGGTGATTGTCAAGTGCCAACAATCAGGCGAGATATTTGATAGTTGGTGCTTGAGAAGACTAAACATTTATCTGCAGATCTCTATAAAGTATATTCATTTCTCGTTATTCTCTACTAATAGTTAAAGACTGTATATAATGGCTATTTTGCAGATCCCTTTCAAGATTTTAAGATTTTCCAAGGTTTATTGACATATCATATACACAACTAATTCAATAACGTGCTTTAACCACTAGGCGGTGCACACAAGGTACACACAGCCATAATAACTTTGTATTATTAGTGTAGACACTTATGTATGTATATCATCTGAAGATGTGTAGTTTATTCATGTTTTCACATAATGTTACAGGATATTGCTATACTATTTCTCATGTTTCACTTCTACACATTAATATCTGATTGGTAAAACATCACAGACAGAAAGGTATATCCGTCATTTAATGGTAAGCTATTGAAATTGTGATTCCATAGATGTGTCTCCCATCACCCAAATCCCCTGACTATTATCTCAACTCAGTATTTACATTCTTATATTAAAAAAAAATCAGTAATATCTTTAAAGACTACAAGTCCTTTTATATCAGCTGTGCACCGTTATGGTGTAAAATAAATATAACCTATCTACCAATTGGATCAAATATAAAAGTCAGCCGAATTCGTATTGATACTGCAAGGAGACGTATTGTGTGAAAAGAAATTGAAGATGTTGTTTAATTGCTGATATATTTATGATCCACGTCAAGTATTCAGTTTCCTTGGCAGTTCTTCCTGTTTGTCCAGAAGTCTTCTCATCAGGGCTCTATAAATAGCGAATTACGGTAGATATGTAATACTTAATGCAGCCGAACTGTGTATTACAATGCCGTTATGTGATGACTTTCAAAGAGAAAAGCAAGCACACTCGGAATAAAGTATTATTATTATTATTTTTTTAAGTTTTTCGGATTTCATATCGCATAAACACCATATCCCAACGTGCATTGCGGCTAAACAATCCAATCACCGAGCTTCTAGCTGAGGTTCTTGGGTGATCAGTTCAGTGGGTGTGTGGAATGGATGTATAATGAGAACGGTGTGTGGTGTGTATCGCAATGATGCTCAAAATGTCCCCGATAGGCCTACGTCGGTTTCTGGTGACTTTATTTTGAAATTCAGTTCCTGAGGAACGGCTAAAAAGCCTGAGATGATATAATTAAACAAATAAATAAAAACAAGGATAATTGTGTGTTATTGTTGAGTGAAAAGAAGAACAAATTAGAAGGAAAAAAAGATTTAAAAAATACAGATTTCAGTATTTTTTATTTTGAGACTCTGAGCTTGATATTGAGTAAGAACATGTTTTATGAACCACACAGTTTCCGGTCTTCCAAGACCTGACCGGACAAAAAGACGTGCTGCAGGCACGAAACACATTACCAATAGAAATTCATTGCTTTTAAAATCGTTCTGTGTGACATGAAAAAAAAGGGGGAAATCATGATGGTGAACACGAATCAATAGATTAAATGTTGTGACTATAACATGAAATGCCGTGAAACTGGGTTGCACGATCAGCAGGGGGTTATTTTTCTGTCTCCGTTTCCAGAGCGTGTCAGCTTCTACTCATTATATTTAATTTGTAATCCCTCCCTACTGTTCACATGAAGATAATCTGATCTGAAGTCCTACAGAGTTGAGGTGTAGTGATTGGTAATAAGTTCAGGCCTCTTATGGCGCATTTCCACTGCAGGGCCTGGCACGGGTTAGTACGGTATAGTTAGGCCTTGGTAGGCCAGCCTCCCTTTATGCTGCGTTTCCATTAGAGTTTAGTAACTGGGGCAGTAACTATAGTAACGTAGTGTAGGCGGAGCCGTGACGTCATCTTCAATGCGAAACACAAAACCAACATCAGCTGTTAGCTGTTAGCACTCAGAGCTCACAGCTCCTCATATCTGTTCAGAAACAGAAGTTAAAGTACAAACCACAGACTGTCTGTGTCATGGCGAATACAGTCGCTGGTTTAACACGAAGCACATTACCAGTAGAAATACGTTGCTTTTAAAATCGTGCTGTGCAACACGACAAAAAGGGGAGAATCGTGTTGGTGAACACGAAATGCCATGAGACTGGGTTGTCTGACTACTGTTCTCCATGACTCTCCTCACAATATGGGTGTGTGTGTGTGTGTGTGTGTGTGTGTGTGTGTGTGTGTGTGTGTGTGTGTGTGTGTGTGTGTGTGTGTGTGTGTGTGTGTGTGTGTGTGTGTGTGTGTGTGTGTGTGTGTGTGTGTGTGTGTGTGTGTGTGTGTGTGTGTGTGTGTGTGAAAAAACAAGAACACACTATTTATTTCTAAGGTCCATGTTCAGTCACGTCAAGCGATGCAAATGAACTTCTCGAACAAAAGCAGAAGTGGTTAATGTGAAGGCTGAGAGATGGACTTCAAAAGAAGAGAGGAAACAACCAGTTCTCCTATTGCGATGTCCAGAGGTTTAATTAGAGCAACACTTCTCCGTCTACGAGTCAGAGAGGGCTCAACAGAGCGGCTGGAGTGATGGCGGAGCGAGAGGAGGAGGTGAACTACGCTTCTGGTGTGTTCAAAGCCGGCAACAATCCTCCACCTGCGGGTAAGTTTAGTTATTTAACAACTTTCACTTCCTGCTGATGATTTTGAATCAGAGCCTCTTTGTTAATGTGATCAATGCAAAGTTGAGTACTTCAATCCAAAGTTTTTAATGTTGTGTAATTGAAATGTGAAACCAGAAACATGAAAAATCTGTAAATAATTGACCTTTTTACCTGTTTTTGTATTTGTGTAGTGTGGGTAAGGAACAGATTTGTAGCTAACCCAGCACATTTGAATTTATGTTTTTCAAAATAACAATGTTGAGTGCAAACGTTTCCCTACGAACCAATTCAACTCATCATTGCAATTTTGCATCTAGGTTTTAATAATATGAGTTTTCTTGATTCATCAATGCGCATTTTTGGTAGAAACCTTTGAACCTTCTACTATTTCAGTTTAACTTCAATTCATATTTCTTTAACTCGTAAAAAGATTCAAACTGATTTTTAGCGACTCGCACTGGAGATATATCATCGCGAACACATCTAAACCAGTGAGGAAATTGCGAAGTGAGCTAGTTATGTGTTGAGAGTTTCCCGTATCATGTCGTTTCCATTTTTAAACGGCATGATACAATACCTGAAGACAATCTCATCGTTTTGAAGCTGCCCATTTTAATGCACTTTGAGGAAAAAACTGCATTTTTGCAATAAATCAATGATCGTTAGGCCATTTTTCTGCTATATCAAACAATTAAAGCAGCCTTTAAAAGTCCTTCTCATTTATTCACTAAAAACCCTGAGCATTTCCTTTGACCTTTCAGAAAAAAGAGGGGAGGAAACTGTGTACGTTGAGGTGAGGGTGCAGAACGAAACAAAGAACGAGGGTAAGATGTATTAAAAAAAGCATGCAGGTGTTACTGCAACTGGGAGTGCTACTGCTACCACTGCTACCACTACTTTACTATAACTATCATTAAAAGGGAACAAGTTAACAAGAACAGTACTAAAGTGTATATCTGTAGTGCTTTGTCAGTAACCCTAGCACTCTAACAAAGTAGACATATTGGGAGTGTGCTGTGTGACAAATGTTAACGTCTTGCAGACGGGGCATCCTGGTCTTATGAAGAAATGATGGTCCCACGTACGAAGCTGCACCGTCTTATCCCCCGTTTATCTTTGTCATATAAAAAAGAAGTTTCTAATCAAAGTATGCACAAGTCTATAATGTCAAAAAGAAGGAAATGTCCCTGTGAGGGATTCATAAAGTATATCTTCTTCTTCTTCAAATCATTGTTGACTTGTTTTAAGTGACAAAAAAGTACTTACTCTAGTCTAAGCCAAACCAAGACCTTTTTACCAGAGTATTCTGGTCCTTTAGTAAAACAACTGATACCATGCGGTACACTTCCTTTACAAGTAAAAGTACAGCATTGAAAAAGTTACTTGAGTAAAAGTAAGTAATTATAAAAAGCAAACTCTACTGATACTCGACACAGAAATGTTAAAAATTAAATATAAACACCCGCAAATATTGTTCTAATTAAATTAAATAAACGTAAATATGTGCAGATGCCAATTAAGCTTCTTTATTATCTAGTTTGTCTTATCGTCCATCTGTTCATATTTATAACAACACATATTTTAAAAAGAATATTGCATCTCAATTATTAACTTACTATAAATGTAGTGGAGTGAGATAAATGATACCTTTGAATTGTAGTTGAGTTAAATCATACAGTGGCATGAAAAGAAAATACAAGTACCTCACATTTTCCCTTAGGTACAGTTTGATTAAATGCATTCAGTAACATTCTATCACTGCCTAAACTCATTCAAGTGGTTTTGTTGCTTTTTACGGGGTTTTATCTGCAACGTTATTAACGTGTTAAAAACTGTGAATTAATCTGTGACGAAATATGAGGTTCGTTTTTAGGAAATCTCTTGCGAACGGTTATTTAGAGATTGAACTTTTGTGGTGTACTGAAATTATGTTACAGTGACTAATACTCAACACCTACCGTAACTCTCACTGGAACACTTTTAGCAAAGTACATAAATCAGTTTCTCAAAACACAACTCTTTAAGTCGGCCCTTTGACAACAGTCAGGTGCCTGTTTTTAAAGATGTGAACAATCTTTCGCTGTCCATATCACTCCTCTTGTTCATTTTGGCCATTTCTCATACAATGTAAGTCAGTGCTTCTCAAAGTGTGGTCCGCGGACCACTGGTGGTCCGTGAGCGCCCCCTAGTGGTCCGTGAGTATATTGATAACATTTCACATTTGAAATAAATAAATACATTTAAGTTTTCCGCACTCTCGCGGGAATATCTCCGTAATGGAACAAGCTTAAGTTTCACTTTTGCATGATAAAGCCCAGGGCAACACCTTCATCACATATGCTGTCACTTGTTTGTACCATTTTCAGGCGATTTATAATCTGTTCTAGAAAAACGATGTGTTTTGGGATATTTGTGGAGTTAGGTGGGTGTTTTTTTATTGGTTAAGTGGTCCTTGGTATGAAAAAGTTTGAGAAACACTGATGTAAGTGATAGGGGACCAAATGCACTCCTTTGTTCTGAACTGTATTCCAAAGTTTGACTGACTAATATAAGGTTCAAGCATCTGAGTTAGTCAAATCAACTTGGTATCCTTTCCTGTCTTTTACCTTTTACTCTCATAAAAAAAAAATATCCATCTGCATTTACCATACTGTAAACTGTCCGAGTTGAAAAGTGACACAATATCTGTACTAAGGAGACTGTAACTCTGAAAGGTACCAATCTTCATCTGGAAAGTTAATGTGATTAATTTGTGTTGTTTAGACTCAGCAGGGCGTCGGCGCTTTCAGCACTTGGCTTGTTGTTTGGGGATTCTCTGTGTCATTCTGCTGGGTGGCATCATCGGAGTCTGCGTCTACCGTAAGTACACAAAACAGGAAGTGCATTATCTCACACTTAGACATGAGACAAACCGTAAAGAATAGTAGCAGCTGTTTTATCTGTTACACCATTTGATACCAGTCATGTACATGCCACAGTATTGTTGGATACTGTGCGTACCTTCAGCCACCATTAGTGGGAAATACAGATGTGTGCATACGAATAATTCAAGTCATATTCTATATTTCCCTTGTTCTTAACTAATCACATGATCAGACCCAAGCGACAATGAAAGTCTATCTGATGTCAATCTATTAACAAATGTCATGTGTCTTTCATGTTACTGAGCCTCTGTGAAGTTCTGAGTTCATCCCACGCTCTCTACCCACCAGAGTGCTTGCTATTTCACAAAATGTGTAGCTTGAAGACTTCCCCATTTCACTCCTCTCTTAGAAATGTTGACCTCAAACCACAGTGACAAGCAGTTACATCTCTCACGGGCTCCGCCCTCTACTGGACTCTATGGGTACTACCTTATCATGCAACCATTCACCTACTGAGATTTCTATAGACGTAGCCGGCCCCGGGGCGGGCCTACCTGAATGTGTGCGCATCTCACTTCCTTATAAAACGAGGCCTCGAAAAGCTGGAAAAGCTATGTCCAAGAAACGCCTGGCAGGCTGGCTTTGCGGAGGCATTGCACACGCCTATGAGCAGGCAGGGAGAGCCTGTCCCGCGGGGGTCGTGCACACTCCACACGAGTTGTGGCTGCGTCAACAGCTTTATTCAACGGTGTGAGTGTGGAGGATATATGCACGGCGGCGTCTTGGTCAATGCCAGGCCCCTTCATAAAGTTTTATCTCTTGGATATGTCTGGCTCTTTCTCAGCGTCTCTGCTTGCTGGGGCAACACAGGACTGGTGAGGAGGGGGGGGGTGGCTGTGGGTCAGTGGGCATCTGACCCCCTCCCCAGGCGTAAATGCGCTTACATTTCTCCAGACCCCTTGAGGGTCTCAGGGTGACGTAAGGCGCTCTGGGCCCTTACAGGGCTGGAGGGCTCCCCTCGCCTACCAGGGGGCAGGAGGGGGAGAGCCCTCCATACTATAGTCTGTACACACTCTGCACGGTCAATGTTTGAGTGTGGGGGACATGGGGGACACTTGCGCTCTCCCCGTGCTCTTTAGGGACTCAGGAGAGAGGGTGCATAGTGAACCCATTCAGGGCTGCAGACTTTCCCTGTCTGCCTATAGGCGGACGCAGGGGAGCCCTCAGCACTGTTTTCGAGCACACTTTTTTGCGAGGCCAGCGCGTCAGGGTGTGCTCTGTCGGCCGCAGCCCGGACTTCGGGAGAGGTGAGTGAGGCGCAGCGGCTGTTAAAGCCGGTCAGGGACAGTGAGGTGGAACGGTGTGCTGGACGACAGTGCGTGCATACATCGGGGCCTGTGAGAGATATAACGCCGGGTTACGTATTGTAACCCTTGTAATATTACCCCAGGTGGAGCCCTCTACTCTGGGGCACTGTCTGTCCTATACCGCTCGCTGAAGAGTGGTGAAGGATGATGGTCAGGAGGCGAGACCTCCTTTTATACGGAAGTGAGATGCGTGCGCATTCATCTAGGCCCGCCCCGGGGCCGGCTACGTCTATAGAAATCTCCAGTTGGTGAATGCTTGCATGATAAGGTAGTACCCATATATTCCAGTAGAGGGCTCCGTCTGTGTTAATATGCCAAGGGTTACAATATGTAACCCAACGTTTCAGGCAATGTGAAATATTAATGGGTCTGAGAATTGGAAACGTCAGAACACTTTGAGACAGACTGAGACATTTTTAGTTTGAGTCTAAAGACCAGAAAACTTAACGTGAGACTGATAGGAAAAACCATACAAAAGATGCAAATTGACAAAAAACTAAATTACAATATAACCTTGATTATAAAATAAGTTAATTTTCATTTTGCAGTCCAGGTGCTGAGCAAACTAAACCAGGAGCTGGAGACCCAGAAGAACAACTTGACACAGCAAATACAAAACATGGAGACAAACCGGAATGAGCTCAACATCACTCAAGCTCAGTGGAGCATCGATTCCTACTGCTTAGGAAACACCGGTATGTTCAGATCCTTTATAATAGGTCATAATTACAATATTTACAAAAGGCAGTCGTGATGTTGATTGTTTGGACTCTGTGTTTCAGATAAAAAGTGGCAACCTTGTCAGAAGGGCTGGAATCTCACTGCGCCCAGCTGCTATGCGTTTAATGACGCTCCTTCTTCTGGTTGGAAAACCTGGGAAGAAGCTCGAGAAGACTGCAAAGGAAATAATTCAGATCTGGCTGTTGCACATAATCCTGCTGAAAAGGTAAACCCATTAATATGATGCAAATAAGAAAGTAATTGTGTTTTGTGTAGGTCTGAACACACTTTGGGTCTTTAGGTCATTATGTGTTTATTACAGTTTAATGTTTAAATATCTGACATTTCTCTCTCTGTTTTCCAGGAAGCAATCAAAACTAACAGCTTTGGAGTTTATGGATTCTGGATTGGTCTGAGAGTTGTAAATAAGGAATGGAAGTGGGTGGATGGAAGTGATCTGACTGAGAGGTAAGAGATTCGTTGCTAAACACTTTGAATAATAAAATGTATCAGCCTTTATCTAAACATCATGTTCTCTCCTCAGCTCCTGGATAGCAGCTCCTGATCCTGCTGACGGTCGCTGTGCAGTGTTTTACAAGGGCAAATGGGTATCAGTGAGCTGTGGTGCAACACGACAATGGATCTGCCAGAAGAAGGCTCTGTCTGTTTAAACAAAGCAGTCATACTAAGAAGGTTTCTGGAAACTCTTTGAGAAACAGATGAATTACTTGTGAATAAAAACAAATTCCAAACAAAATCATAAAACAAATAAATGATTAAAAACAGTAATTCCAGAAACGTTTCTCAAACTCGATAAAAACAATAAAACACAAAAGTTAACTCATAATGTGGATTATTGTAAAATCGATGTGCTTTTAGTTTGACTTAATTTCTATGGAGCTTGCTAAATGAATGCAAATATGTATTTCTTTAACATGTTATGGTGTTTTTATTAGATATGGATGGTTAAAATAGTTAAACTGTTTAGTGTGAATAATGTTATTCTGTTGTGTTAGAGATGCAACGCTTAAACTCTGCAGATTATTGCAAAGACTATGGACCCTTTTATTGCTTCTACCGGCCAGCAGAGGGCGCTACATCCCTTGTTCTCAATACAATGTTCCAGAGTCTGTTTAATAACTATTTTGATTTGTATCTATCTGTATTTGTGTCTATGAGCAATGTCTTGTTTTACTCTGTTGTCACCAGTGAATAAATGTGCTGCCACACATTGTTGTTGTTGTGTTTCTCTTGAAAACATCAGTGTCCATCAATGCTGCTCAGTTCCTCTAACCCCTATGTTGTGTTCAGGTCTCCTGTGACCCTTTACAAGTTAAAATTATATAATAACCACACTATAGTTTTTATCGGAACAAGGCTTCATTATATCCTCCATAACAGCTACTGTATATGAACACTACCAAACTGATTTTGACAATTGTATCCAAGTAGGTCTCTCTAAAAATGTATGTATGTAATTTGGTGTTTGGTTCGGGAAGACCAGCAGCATTTTTGTGGAAGACTGGGTCAAATTTTGAGCAATCAAGATTCATCTTTGACTTCAGACACCCCACCCCCTTCATCCACTGTAACAATATTTTTTTCCCAACATGCACCTGGTCTCCTATCCCTCTGGGCCCCCCTCCACCCACGGGAACTCCACCTTTCTCAAAGAATATGTACACTAACACTGAACCTGAACACGCACACATACGCACACAAGCACTTATACAGATACACACACAAACACACACCATCGGGTTGGGGGGCGTGGCATGAACAACATTGTCCAACAAAAGCTTGTTATTTTTTACTTTTTCTAGCATTAATCTATAGGCGTCGATGTTGACCCGTAACACCACAGAAGTTACTATAGTTAATAATATAACGTTTTTTTTTTTTTAAATTGTATTCTAATATTAGTCTATCATAGTCAGATAACATAATTATCATTCTTCACTATAGGGAATATAATGAGTGAATTTAATCCCATTTGTTTCTTAAATATGTGGTGTAATGTGTTTTGGGGCCATACAATAAAATTACAACAGTTTGTACAGTTATGAATGCATAATAATTTAGTTATGTAGTAAAACCAGTATTGGATGATAGTCATTATTTTTGAGTGTTTTGTACTGAGATAAATGATGGGTCAAAATGTACACGATGGACGGTACAGCTTTCCAACACAACACAAGGGCTAGATGTAGATATTACATACAACAATGTGTTCTGTCACAAAACAAGACACACACACCAAAATCATGTTACTGATTACACGTCATGTTATCATGTTACTAATTACATTGTGACTTATTGAAGGACCCAATTATGTGTATTCAAAGTAAAAGAGTTTCTTGTTTGTCAGATGGTTGGATTCAATTACTTTGGGTGCATGCTTTAACAGGACATTCCCAAACCAGTTTTATCAGTATTTGGGTGACTTGAAGAGGGTTTGTTTCCAACCTTCATCAACTCATCACTGGGGTCCCACAGGGCTCCATCCTGGGTCCCCTCCTTTATTTCTCCATGCATATCATTTGTCCTAGTCGTTTTTTTTCATATCGCTCGTTGACGTTGTCAGTCAGTTTGAATCAAGCCAAATAAGGTCAAAACGATTCGATAGGTTGCAACATGTCTGACTCTGTTAAAACTTCACACCCTAACCTCAGAGCAGACGCTCTTTAACAGCCTCAGGTCTACAGCAGGATTTCAGACTCTCGTCCAGGATGAACAGAAGAACTCAGCAGGAAATGGGTAATTAAATATATTCCATTTTGTATGTGTGTGAGTGTAAAACATTGCTTTTTTCTTTTACCAAGACATTGTCTACATTTCTTCCTATTCATACAGTTTCTGATTCTTGACCAGATCTGAGCAACAAAGGGTTTAAAATACCAACATTTATTTCAAATTTGACCTCTAAAATTGTAATTTTCAAACTCTGATAAACACAGAATTATAAATGCAATGCATTTGTTTCTCTCAGAATAAATTGAGTTAGAAGCTGTCGATGTATCAGCATCTTTTATGAAAAATAAAAACAATTTGTTTATTTAAAATAAATCAGGTTTTAGTTTGTCTAATGGTTTTTAGCTTCAGCAGAAAGATATATGTTTGTGATTTTAAAAACAAAAGTCAGCGTCGGAACAGAGCAATTCTCTGTGTGTGGTTTTTAGTTCTGCTTTAGATTAATATCTGTGTCTGGAACATTACTCATACATTAAAGCTTACCCTTTCTGTGTAGAAATACATTGTTGATTTTTGCATTTTTGACTATGTTAATGCCTCAAGAGGCGCTGTGGCTAAAAAGAGAACCCGTCCAGGTGCACTATGAACAGAAAACAATCCACATTTGAAAGCTTCTTTGACTGTTAATTGTTGTTGTTCTTATTTTTCAGGTCAATGGTTTCTCTTCTTCACTCAGAATATTCTTCTGATAGCAGTGTGTTGGCTCA
This sequence comes from Pseudochaenichthys georgianus, assembly GCF_902827115.2. NCBI lineage: Eukaryota > Metazoa > Chordata > Actinopteri > Perciformes > Channichthyidae > Pseudochaenichthys > Pseudochaenichthys georgianus. Next base: position 2,144 of record NW_027262647.1, on the reverse strand, counting down.
TACTGTTAGCCATCGTGGGCCTTCGTATCCACTGTGAGTACATTATATATGAATATATATATTCACATTAATTGAAGATGTGTGTTTGTGTTGATCCTTATTGGTAACTTCCAAACAGTCAATGTTCACATGGGCACCTTATTATTGTTTAAAGATAGATTCCAACATGGGAACCCATTCTCAAATATATATTATGATCATGTAAACACCCACAAAATCATCACAGCCCAACAATTTCCTCTGTCTATCTCTGTAGTTACCTTTTTAATATCTGCAAATGATTTCAGCCAAGCAGACTGCGCAAATCCAAAACCTGAGAGGAAAACAAGCAGATTGATTGTGAATTTAGCTAAGTCTTTGCAAGGGATTTGTTAAAACCCTGAAGAAATTAACATACAGAAGCTTCCAAGAGAGGTGCTTTAACAAAAAACAGAATTGCATTATCACTATGATTTTATTTTTCAGTTGATAGAGTAAACCATGAGAGTGATTTGTTGAAAACCTGAAGAGATGGACAGAAAAAAAGCTTCCAAGAGAGGCGCTTTGACAAAAAACTGAATTGCATTATCACTGTGATTAAGAAGCCATGTTTTTTATTTTGCAGTTCATACATTAAACCATGAGAGTGAGCAGAACCAGCTAAATGAAATCTCAAATCTACTGGGCGTCAATCGCAAGCTGACAAACCTCATCAACAGCCTCTGGTTAGAGAATAGAAACTTGACCAGGGACAACGAGATGCTGACGCTCAATTTGGGCAACCTGACAGTAGCTAATTCTTAGAAATCAAGGTCAAATACCTGTCTGCTGGAGTCTGGGATCTGACAACACCATACCATAATCTGACAACACCAAACCATAATCTGACAACACCAAACCATAATCTGACAACACCAAACCATAATCTGACATCACCAAACCATGAGATGACGTACGTAACCAGGAGCTGGAGGCCCAGAAGAACGAGTTCACAGAGTAGATACAGGAGAATGACGACACACTGGTGGTATCTCAACATCAGCTCAGCGAAGCATAAGAAGTTGAGAAGGTAACTGGATACACTTTGAAAAGATAATGTGTGTATGATAAAATAAGATAAAATGGACTTCTATTAATCCTCGTGGGGAAATTCAGGAGTTTAAGCAGCGACAGAGTGAGATTGAAAAACAGGACCGCACAGATGCACACAAGATTAATACTATTAAAGATACAATTAAAATTACAATTATATACAGGTAAGTTACTGCTAGAATAAGTAATTAATTATGTATAATGTATGACTATATCACAGCCTGTCCTCCTACAAAAAAACGACCATATAGGTTGATTGTTCATGCCCTTATTACGACCCAGAGACACGTTTTAAAGTGTATGTTGTTTCTTACACGACCACTAGAGGTGCTCTAGTGGTCGTTTAAGAAACAACATGCCCCCGGCCCGTTGATTACAAACGCTCCAGAGGAACGTTTATTCACAAATAACCCTCCTCTGGAAAATCCTAAATTGTGGAATAGTTTGGCCATTAAAATGCTTTTTGATTCGATTTCTAGCGAGAAGTGTATATTGTACTCTTAGAATCCACGTCCAGTCGATGTGTAGGATCTATAGTTTGATAGATATTACGAAGATGATGTGAGGTCTCGCCAGGATAACGTGTGCAGCTTCCATGTAAAGTTAGCGTGGGTGAAAACAGTTTTTCCGGTCTCCAAGTTTTCATAATAAAATCGGATATATTCCCGTCACTGTCAAATGATAACAAAGTGATATCTGCATTACTCATCCACTAAAAAACATCAGTTTATCCTTGTTAACACAATATTGATTGGTTTAAATTGTGCACAATGCTTTTGTGTTTTTAACCTTCGATTCAGAGAAACAAATAGTTTTAGACACTACAGTTTCCGAAGACACTACACCCAGAATCAGCTATTGTTTTGGGACTACAACATCCGCCTTGCTTTACAAACCCCGTGATTAGTCATCAAGCCCTGAGATTGGATGTTGGAGTGGCAGTGCGACAAGGTTACACTGAGGGTCAAACAGCTCTTTGAAATGGACTGGAACCACAGCAGACTTTCTGGACGGGTCCAGCCCCCGGCTCCAGAACTACACATGCTGGCTATTGTGTGTTTCGTAGCATGTTC
>NW_027262646.1:0-25746 GCF_902827115.2 Pseudochaenichthys georgianus | reverse complement strand
AAGTTACCCTGTCGGTCAGTTGGTCTCAGTCTTTTTGGCCATGTGTTGTGCTCTGCAGAGATGTTCCAGCACAGGCCAGCATCCTCCGTCTATACAAATCTGTATATATGGAGCGCCATCATTTATTAATTCACAATTACAACTATAATGTTCAAGATATCTCCAACCCCTCCTTGCTGTTTCCCACATTCCCTGAAAAGTGTCTAGCCAAAAAAATGTCACTTCCTTATTGTACTATTACTATTACTGCAATTCATTTACACCTAATTAGTATTAAAATGACTAATAGATCTATTTCAGAAACATGTGTACATCACTATCTTGTGTCAAAACATTACTAGGATCTGTAAAGCTCTGCTATGTATTCCATAACTCATTCTATCAATTTATCTTCAATTCTGGTGCACTTAAAGAACAATGTTACCCTCTTTAACAGTGCGTGGAACTCTGGGTGTCTGAACATGAAACCAGTACCTCAAATTGAAATACTATATTTTGTTTAGAACCAGCTTTCCCTTCAACATGACTTATATAAATAAATATGTATCTGATCTTATAGAGCTGTTACTAAAACTCTCCCTTTGTACTGATCAATACTGTAACAAATTAAAACACTACCAAATTCACACACGAATAAAAAGTCCAGTGCATACTTCCTTCATGCCCCCCCCCTTTTTTTTATCAGTGTGTATTAGACTGATTTTCCACTTCCCTTTAATAGTTCCCCTCTTTTCCGCTATTTTTATTTATCACTTGACTAATTTATGGTCCATACGTCTTCTTATCTTCACTTATTTATCAAGTCAATTCAAGTTCTTTACAATACATTAGTAGATACCTTGTGGAGTCTTCACAATAACTAATCCCCTCTAGGATATGAAATCCATTCATCTTCAAGCAGATACTATGTCCTTATCTATGTTTTGTTCACGATAACAATGGTATAACAACCACATGTCATCCATTCTGGTCCACCCAAAAACCAATGTTAAACTCTTTAGCAGTGTGTGGAACCCTGGATGTCCGAACATGCAACCATTCCTCCCTCCTTTATCAAGGATTTAAAAACAGAAGTCATTTCATATTTCCTATGGTAATAACTATGCTACAATGGTGAAATCAATTATTTAGATTGGAATACTATATCTGGCTTGGCACCTGCTCTCCCTTTAACATTATCCATACAGATAAAGATTTGTCTTATAGAGTGGTTCCTAAAACTATCCCACTACTTTATTCACACGTGAATAAAAATGTCAAAGAATATTATGTTAACCTGATGAAAAGATTGAAGAATATGGTTGTATTCTGAACCCTCAGTGTGTTCTCATTTTACTTTAATAGTTTACTGCTATTTTTAATTTAATAAATCTTTCTGCCTTTACGTATTTATGCTTTAAATGTGCGTTTTGTGAATAAGTGTGTTTATGTGCAAACTCACTCATTCCCGTTTTCCTTTTCTCCTCCTCTGGTTTTCTCAAGCCGTGACCCCGGCCTCCTCACTTCTAATCGACCATGCCAACTCCTCTGATTCTGTGTTCTCTTCAGTCCATCAGCTGTAACTTCATCCGCTGTCAGCCATTGGCCCAGTTACATCTGCATGCACCCTCATGCCAATGTTCTTGCACTGCTTTACATTTCATCTCCTCCTTTACAGTCTCCCTGCTGTTTTTATGGAGGGCGGATTCTGCTCATGTCCCACACTTTGCGCTTGTGCTCAGCTTGGAACTTCATGGTCCCCTCTGAGGGACTGATGAGCGTAGATCTCTGCCCGTCAGCATGCTGTTTGGTTCTGGATGCCACAGGTGGAGATAGTTCTGGCTGGAGTCTTGTTGTTGTCGTTTCAGCTCTGGTTCTCTGTCTGTTCGATGGAGAAGGAGGAGTCTCCCGTTGGGTTAGGTCTTTTGTCTGCTTGGAGGGTCGGGATCGTAGCCTTTTCTAACTCAGAGGGGGAGTCCAGGTCTCGGGACGCATTACCTATAAAAAATCTAGCACACTGAGGTTAAATAAATCCAACCCTTTCCACTCTGACTCTTTGTAATCATACTATCTGTCTTAATTGTTAAATGCCATCTAAACAACCTAATTGATGTCTACAAATGATATTACAAAAACTCACTCTAAAAATTGTTTCATCCATTGCTACATATGTACCCAACATAACTCTTTCAGGAAACCATTTTCTCCTATACATTGAAAAACGTACATGTTTCCAGCATCACATATTCCACACACTACAAAGAACATCTACATATTTTCTCCAATATTTTAAGCTAGTTTCTATAGCAATATTATCATGTGTGACATAATAATCAGATGTCTTGTTTGCTAACCAAGAATATTAAACTTTAAATGTCTTTTGGCCAGTTGAAGTCCTGCTTACTTCATCCTTAAACTCTTCTTTAATCTGAACCAAAAAAGGTCTTCCTTCTCCACCATGATCCTATCTCTATATCAAAGTCCAGACAAACTGATGATTTATCTTCAGAAACCATGAGGAATGACTCATAAAACACTATTCTCCCTTACTTCAGTTCTAATCAAATAAGCCAGACAGGAAACCCCCTTTAACCACTTGCTTATCCTATTAATTTTGATCAAAGTTGTGTTACAAGCAGGTTAGATCTGTAATGAATTAAAATCAATATTTAAAGACGCAATATAAGTTAAATATATTGTTAAGCTAATTACTGTTTTATTGTGAAGGCCTCTCTGGCGAACAGCGGCCTTCGGCTTTTATTTTGAAAGGCCGTTCCGGAACAGCGAGTCCGATTCCTAGAAACACGGCAAGTTGACAATCGTTCTAATACATTAACTATAGTCGTGAAAAAGACAAGGAGGGGGAAGGCGTGTGGAAGCAAGCAATGAACTGAAAATGCCACCAATCCTGTTTTAACGTGATGGCGCACATTGAAAACCTAAACGCCCTGTCATAACTGCCAAGCGTTCAAAAACCTTTCTGCTTATCCCTTAGGCCACTACTTTGTTTTATTCATAACCTAAAAATACAATTGTGATGAATAGCTTGCTTTTGTATCATTACATTTACCAACATAAAACAAGGTCTGTACTAATCAACAATGACAACCTACAGACAGCTCATTTAGTTAAATATACGCAATATATTGACTTCGCTTTTATTTATCTGACTTAATTAACGTGCTTCCCCCCCTTTCAGCCACTAGATGGCAGCAGCAGAGCACAAATGAGCTTCACTCTTCTGAGCGAATGTCTGATTATCACAGACAATCGGTCACACAGATTATTCAGGTAAAAATCACACAGATTTATTCCCCGTACAGTTTGTCCGGCTTGATAACGTGCTACATATGTCGTCCACGCAGGACTCTCTGCCTACCTTGCGATCAACGTTATGTTTACGTCAGCCTTTCAAATGAATTTTTACAGACAAGGGAAACGGGAGCCGGTCTCGTCACAATGTAGGTGACGTTAGCGCTCTCTCCCAAGGATTTAACAGAATAACAGTCCACTGACACTTTCGCTTATTCGGTCTCAGACTGCTATTTTACCCCCAGTTATAAACGGCGGATCGATCTGAAATATCGATCATCCAGGTTTCGCCGTGTGGGACTTACACCCACATCCCACGAACTGCACCGCTCCTACGCCACTTCAGGACTAAAATATCTGAGATCCACGCAAACTGCTTTTATTTCTCGTTACGCAGGACTCTCTATACCTGGCGATCAACGTTCACGTGTTTTATATAACTTTCCTAACATGGTAAAAAATATGCATTGTATACTCCATTCAAACTTCAAAAACACTCTGAAACGCCTACAGACAATCCTACAGGGCCCTGCTATTGTCCGAGGCGTCTAAAAGTGCTTGTTCCCGACCCAGTGTGGTCCTCTGAATCCTTCCACAGCTCATGTTTATTCAGCGTCGAGTCACCATTTGTTAGGAGATTAAATGTTAATTAGGCCGCATTTCCAAATCTCCTCGCGTCCCTACACAAGCCATTATCTTACAGGAAGGAAACCCAGCATACAAGTAACCGTTAAACAATAATCTACTTTAATGGTAATATACAATGCAATACAATCAAGTACAATCAATACAGTACAAATTACATACAGTTCTGTGGGATCCCACATTTACCTGATACTCACGTGAGCCAGCCAGCCAGCCAGCCAGCCAGCCAGCCAGCCAGCCAGCCAGCCAGCCAGCCAGCCAGCCAGCCAGCCAGCCAGCCAGCCAGAGGAGAAAGAGGCCGAACACAGCGGGGTTTCTGTCTATATCCCTCGCTGACCCAAGGAGGAGTTATCTGCGCCTCCCTTCCAGACCAGTGATTGGCTGCCCAAATTATCATCAACACCCCACATCAGGGATGACTGTATGTTAACTCCTGACCTTCCCCCTCTTCCTGTGTCCTCAAAAAACCACATGTTAGCAGGCCCAAAACCAGCCCAGTTTTCTACACAAATCATTTTCAAGCTTCTTCACAGTTTGCATGAATACATACAAATATTTCCTTACAATACATCTCTCAACACCCAGATGAAACACAACTGTAAGCAGATGTTCTTTTTCTTTATGGATATTTTACAAATCACTCCCCTTTAAAACTGTATTCTTGTTTTACTGCCATATAGTATTTCATAACTGTTTTTCCTTTATTCTCTTATTTGTTTTATAACTATAATGATCATATGAAGGTGTGCCGCGGAAATAATCTTTTGAATAATTTGTGACCAAACCGTTTGAGACCCACTGAGATAACTTAGACTAAAGTTAACTATCTAAACACTCAGAGAGTCCTTTAGCTTACCTGAGCCTCTCAGTCTGAGAGGAGAGGACTCTCCTCCAGCTTGTTGTGGAACCAACAGCAACAGCTCCGTATGTCCGTTAGTGCAGCTAGCTAACCAGATGCTAACAACACGGTCCCTGCTGCTGGCACCGGTCACACACACACACACACACACACACACACACACACACACACACACACACACACACACACACACACACACACACACACACACACACACACACACACACACACACACACACACACACACACACACACACACACACACACACACACACACACACACACACACACACAGAGGGTTTGAATGACACAAGCACACTTTTATTTCCATGCAACTCTCTGATTGGTCTGGTGTCTTGCCTCTGTTGCATTCACTGGCCAAAATATTATTTTACCAACAATGTGGAATTTATTGGCTACATATTACACAGATTATGCACAGCGGGACCAGCAATAACCGTCAAATAATAATTCAGACAGGGGAGTTCCGCACCCCCTGCCTGCCGCTAGGGGGTGCTGCAGCGCCCTCAGCACCCCCCTTCCCGCGCCCATGTTACCAAGTGATCTCCAACCTGTTGTACCATCTACATCTCAACGAGAGTAAAATCCTTTGCCAGATTCTCAGCCAAGCAGGGATTACGGAAGGGTGCGGGGATATGAAAGTAACGCGTTACTGTAATAATATTACTTTTGTCGGTAACGGAGTAGTGTAACGCGCTACTTTTATAATTCAGTAATCACACTACAGTTACTAACATTGCCCCGACATGCGTTACTACTTTTATCAAATCAGTCATAATCACCCTGACAGACAAGAGGGGTTTCCGCCGCAGGTTTATATGTACGTAATCTGCGCGATTTGCGCGTCCACATCTCCACGTGCAGTGCTGCATAAACATGGCTGAGTCAGCGATAACTTTCGAGGGGTGAAGGCAGGGGCGGACTGGCCATTGGGAATACCGGGAATTTTCCCGGTGTGCCGGTGCTGTGCGTGGGCCGGAGGGCCAAAAAGAAAATGTAATATATTACTTTTTTTTAGTAACGACCCCATCTCTGCTTGCGAGCAACTATGAATGTGCTTTTTTGCAAAACAAAGATGCAAAGGTTCTTTCTTAGCTGATGGGTGCAAAACCTGGTCACGGTTCAGGTTAATCTCAACATTTAAGATCCAAGTGATTGTGAGTATGCTTTAGCGGACAGTGAGGCAGCAAAGAAAATTACATTTAAATCTGAGACTCGGTAAAACACAATATCTGAAGTTATAGGTAGAGCAAATATCATGGATTGTGGTTTTCATCCTCTATGAAGGAAGTAGTTAACATATTTTAGCCTTACATGAAATGGGGCGACCCCTGCGAGCTAGTTCAGGCAGTCAACTCGAGCACTTATGCTGCATTCATACATAACGCCCCTTGCCACTCTACAACCAACCAAACAGAGTCTCCTTAATATGCCTGCTCTATTTAACCTGCCAGATATCTCTCCATGCATTGCTTGCTGCTGCTATTGCTGCAGCTACTTCCACTTCGCTGCTGCTCGCCTGCCCCACCACCACCCCAGCTTCCACCTGTAGGCTCAGGGGGTTAGTTATTTAATCATCACTCATCGTGCTATGTATATCTGTGGAGTGATGAGGCCCGAGCCTAGACACCAAACTATATGCTGCATCTAATAAACATGTTAAAGAAACACGTGAGTTGTCTGACTGAAATGGATATGTCGAGTGAGTTTGAACTTGCAGTATGCCTAGATTCCTCTCTTCACCCTATGAAAAAACAAGTGACTGTATCTAATGCACCTTATATTTCATATTTTTTCCCTTTAGACCCTTGTGGTTTATTCTTAAAAACCCTTACCCTTACCCACCCCCCATTTTCCCTCTGCTGGTCTATGGCCTTGTAAAGGGTAACGGGGTACAGAGTCGCTTAGATAAGCGGGGGAGTGCATCTGACGAAGAGATAGGTTGTTGTGCTCCCTCTCTCTGTTTCTTATCCTATATCTAATATAACTGCTCGGGTCTTGATAGATTGAGTGGGGAAGTTTATGAGATCTTTCTAGAGGGTTATCAAGAATAACTTTTATCCAATGACCTTTTCCCTCTCTGTCTGTGTCTGTGTATTCTCTTGTTCCGTTTAACCCAGCCAAATCTTTTTTCTTGTTTTGTATCTATATCTACGCCGGGATCCGGAGTCGAGGCTGATCCTCTTGCTGTAGTCCTGTGTCTTGGATCCTCTCTCCTGAGTTCTGGATTAAGTCGTGGACTTCGGGTCGTGGCTGAACCTGTCTCTGCGGTCCTGCCTTGGGTCTCGTCATGCTGCTTCCCTGATGGCTTCCACAGGATTGTAGCTGACATCCTTGTGGATTCATCTTCTTATTACAGACACATGCATTTCCTATTTGGTCTATATGCTGTAAAATGTATTATCTCTTCGATTTACACACGGCATCTATTGCACGTCTGTCCGTCCTGGGAGAGGGATCCCTCCTCTGTTGCTCTCCCTGAGGTTTCTCCCATTTTTTCCTTGTACGATGTGAGGGTCTAAGGATAGAGGGTGTCGTTTTTCTCATACTGATATTCTGAACAATCTGTGCTGTTGTATTTGCTGTAAAGTGTCTCTACTATAGGCTATTTTTATTATAGGTACCTGTACAGCACTTTGGCTCGACCAAAAATCGTTTATAAATGTGCTATATAAATAAAACTTGATTTGATTTGATTTAATGCCTTAATGTGTTTTGATCATATACAAATAATCATTTAGAACTTTATTTTAATTGACTGTTTCAAATACTAACAATTTACAACCAAATTTGCTTGGCTTAAAAATATGTCTTAACTGTAGGAAGTAACTGTCCGGCATAAAATCCTCAGAGAACCTCAACTTGTAATTTTAACACTGCGTTTGTTTGTAAATTGAACAAACAAGTAATACGATTTGTATAACTGGGCAGTAGAGGTGCTGGGAGGCAGATTTCTTCTTTTTTTTATTCTGAAAGAGCTAGCCATTCTCTTTCTAAGCTAACTGGCTGCTCTTGGGCTGTATATTTACTGGTCAGAAATGAGGATCGATATTGATCTTTTTATCTAACTCTCAACAAAAAAGCATAATATTTCCCATTTTCAGTCCTGGTATGGTGATACAAACTGAGTTTAAGATGGTAAATTAGTTAAACATTTGAATAAAGCACACCAAGGTTTGTGATAAAGTGTTCATCCCTGGATGCAGACTTGAAAGTAAGAAAACCCGTTTTCAAACTCTGGCTCCATACGAAATCATTATTATGTTTAAAGGAGACCTATCATGCTATATTGCAATACTATATTGTAGGGCCATACCTATATAAAGGTATATTTATATGGTTTTTTTTCAAAATACCAAACATATCATGCATTTTAGTCATGCCTCATTTTGCTCTATTTTCCTCTCCTCCACCCTGTCTTTGCATGCGCTGCAGCTGACCACGCCCCCTGCAAAGGAGGGGGCCGAGTTACGAGCGTCATGTTACCATGCTGTTGCCATGCCACGGCAACCTCTCATTCCCCTGATAGGTGTAGAGTTGGCCATATAGGCGGAGCTCCTCGTCACTGACGTCAGACTATTTTCAAATCTGGATCAGTCTGTATCAGATCCGTTGAAGCCCCGTTTTTAGAGATTTGGGTACGGAGGAAAAGAGAGATGGTTGTGTTTTCTGACACTTCGGGGACACATATTCATGTATAAAAGACTTACAAAAGTGCATTTTGCATGATAGGTCCCCTTTAAAGTAACATTGGCACTATAGACCATTTTTTTCTCACTAACACATAAGATAGAATTTAAACTATAAAGGTAAAAATATTTGTATTTGTGTTAAGTATTACTTTGTAATAGCCCCCTTACTCCATGTTTAATGGTACGTCCCATGTGACGTCATAAGCAAGCGCGGAGCGCTATATGTCTCATTGTTGTTGATTATACAGCACTGCCATGCTGCTGGTTCATGTCCCTGAATAAATGGATGAAAGAAGAACAATGACTGCGCATACTTTATTAGTTTAACAATTTGCCTTTAAGAAAGCTAAAAAGCATTACAAAGAACTGCTGTGCAAATCATCATGTGTTTTCTCACTCCCATTTCTCACACACACTCATTCACGGCTCTTTCCGTCAGCCTCTCTGCTGTGGTCTGCTGGTGGTTTGGCACCAGGGCGGCAGCCTCGGGGCTCTGAGGGGAGATGTGGGCCTTGTAAATACAAGCATTATTAATCTTAATAGGAACAATCTACGACGGCTCTGAAGGTGTCTCTGCCTCAAAGGCAGCAGACCTGCCATAAATCTCACTCTCTGTTCTCCACTACACTACATAGTAAATCTATCACTAACCTACCTGCTGTTGTGCGTTGGAGATTTCTCATGGGGATTTTGTAGGCAGTGACAACAGATGTGTGGGCAATAATTACAGTGATGGTATATATCATTTCACAGCTGAAGAGAGGGCCATTCTCATGATGTGTGCTGTTTATGACAGATGGCAGTGCGTTGGTTGGTTTTAAAACTTACCCTTTGTGTGATTTAGTCATACCAGGCAGATTGCATGAAATTACTGTTGTTGTGATTTTGTGCCCAGGTCTTGGTTTCATCCATATTTCATCATTTGTTGCAGGCGTTGATTATGAGTGTCAAGAGCTATCAGCACAAGAGGCGTTTCTGTTATGTTGTAACAATGTCTCTCAGTAAAGCAGTTCAAAGCAACACAGCGTATTCAGCAAATAAGTGTAATGTTTATTATATTTTTAATTATGTCAACAAATTACAGGAAAAGTATTACAGTTTTTCTCGATTGCTAACACACTAAAATTATACATAAAGCACAATTATTTTAACTGACACTCAAAGAGCAAAACATCGGCTCAAATCTCCAAAACTCTAAACACGTTTTCAGCTTTTCACACAATTTGCAAATCAACATGGCACTTTTTGCAAACCACTGCACACGTTTCTCCACGTAAGACACAGGAATCTGACATAAAGTCACGTGTTAGCAGGTTTAAAACACTGATATTCAAAATGCCTCACACATGGACCAATGATCAAGAAACAAGTTCCACCTGACCAAACACTTGATAGCATCATTGTTGGCTCATCAATCAGGATGTTAAATAAATAAAAAGACCACAGGTGAGTACTTTCTTACAGCAACAATGGAAGCCAACATGGAAGCAAGAGGAAGAGGAGAGGAGGAGGAAGAGTACTCTCTAATGAAATGAAATGTTATCAACCATGGTTTGACGATGAGAGAGGCTGGACAGAGGGCTCAGCCTAATCTAAGCCGATGTACTGTCGCCTCTGCAATCCGGACACTTAGACTTGAAAACAGGTTAGTTACCAGTTTTTAGCTCTGCATGATTCATGATATATCAGAGCTTATATCTGTTGTGTGAAACGTATTTACTTCATTACTGTAATTGAATTGTTAGCATGTTGCATACTATAACTCTACAAAAATCCTGCACAATGTACTGTGGTAAACTCACTTTTATGCAACACAGACACTGACCATCCACTATATCTTTGCTGTTTATCTGAAGGACTGAGAAAAGAAGAGGTGCAGGTGGGCTAAGGATGTTCAATGAGGCACAGGAAGCAGCAGTTACAAACTGGGTTTTGGCAAACAATGCATCACACTTACCCCCAGTTTCCACTGGGTCCGTCTGCGCCGTGCTGCGCCGTGCTGCGCCGTGCTGCGCCGCGGTCCGACCTCTTCTAGCGCCATAACCCACCAGACGCATCCCAGAAGCGTTTCAGAAGCGTAGCGTCGTGCGTACAGGCTCGCAGTTTTGTTATTGATTCGGGCATCCTGGACATTTGTACTTCTACAAGAAAGTAAGTAGGCTACGTAGTTAAATGTTTTATTTTTGTGTCTGTTTAAATTGTGTTTATTGAATGGCTCTGTACTGTACCTACAAGTATTAATTAACTTTAAAACATTAGTAGTTGTTACCTTCCACTGCAGCGACTAAAAACCAGGCCTTGTCCTTTCTGATGTTGTTCTTGTAGTAAGCATTGGTTACATCATATAAAATAGTGTGTTTTTCCACTTCCATGATGAAAACCTCGTCGTCCATTGTGCGTATCCTAGTGGAGGTGTTGTGATGAAGGAGGGGGGTTGTGAATTGTGTTTAGTGTTCTGAGAAACTGAGCAATTAAAAAAAAAATGTGTGTTAGCAATCGAGAAAAACTGTAAGTCGACAATGTGTTGATCCTTTTTGCAGAACTGTCTGATTTCCTTACACTGGTACTCAGCCACTCAGTTCCAACTGAAGACAAACAACTTTGAAAATTGGTAACAAATTGAAAATGGTGAGTCATTTCAACAACAGCTGGGCACTTTAGATTTCAGCAAACCTGACACCAAAAGGAGTAGGGAAATAATTGACTATTTTCTTTTGTAAATTATTACACCTGGTGTGCAGGATGAGAGTATGTGGGATTGAAAATAAATTGGTCCCTGCTATAATGGCGCATTTCCATTGCAGGGCCTCGCTCGGCTTAGTACGGTATAGTTAGGCCTTGTTAGGAATGGCTCACTTTATGCTGCGTTTCCATAGAGAACCGCAGTGACGCGTCCTAAAACCCGGAAGTAAGTTACCACGTCCGGTTCCTTCGATAAAAAGCAATGCAATTTCTCCATAGGGTTTTGGAAAATAGCTCCAAATAAGGTCTGTGTTTGACACAAATTGAAGAGACAGATCACGTTTTGTTCTACGACATTAAATACATCAGCAGTGACCCCGCTGGTGATTTTTGAAGAGTTTACGTGTCTGACCCCACTGATGGTTGTTAACATGTGGCTGAATAGGACTACAGAAGTTGTCCTGGCCGTTTTACGTCATTACAACGAACACGTAAAACACTACCGCAAAGTTTGGTTGCCCTGTTCTGCTTGAAAGCAAGTACCTGCCTCCTGCAAACTGTTCAAACAAACACTTCAACTTGTACCATTTACAATCTGTATGTTTGAATATGGATCTTAAGTTGGTGTGATGTTGAAGCAGCGACCCTGCTGTAGTTCCTTTATAGCATAACGTTAGCATTTTGCTTCTGGCGATTAGATTTATGATTCGAAAATTATAAAAGTAGAATAGACATGTGGAGATTATCCGGCTGAACAAAACGTGATCCATCTCTTAAATGTGTGTCAACCACAGACCTTATTTCGAGCTATTTTCCAAAATCCTATGGAGAAATTGCATTGCGTTTTTGACGAAGGAACCGGAAGGAGTTTACTTCCGGGTTTTAGGATGCGTCACTGCGGTTCTCTATTATAGTTTAGTAGCTGAGGCAGTAACTATAGTAACGCAGTATAGGCGGAGCCGTGACTTCATCTTCAATGCGAACAACATCAGCTGTTAGCACTCAAGCTCACAGCTCCTCATATCTGTTCAGAAACTAGACAAAAGTACAAACCACAAACTGTCTGTGTCATGGCGAATAAAGTCGCTGGTTTATTTATGTCTGTATAGGCCGTTGTTGTGAGTGTGGACGGTCGGAGCATACACTGCGTTAGCTTAGCCGATCTCCATTCAGAAAACACGCATTTTAAAAGGTTTATCGCCTGCCGCCTGTCTGCAGACTTGTCAAAGCATTAATTCATAGTTTTTACTAACCGGTATCAGTATGTTGTTACTTCGGCATCATCTTGAAACGTGTATTACAATTCAATCATGGTCAAATATGTTCATTTTGTTGTAGTTGTAGCCCCCTTGCCAGCGATTCTCTCTCTCGTTTAGCATACTCAGCCCGACTCAGCCTAGTTGTTGGCCCGCTAAGAACCTCGATTTTATGGGACCAGAAAAACTGTGAAATAGTACCCGCCAGCCGGTACTAAGCCAAGTGGAAACGCAACCAAAAATGGGCACGGCACGCTTAAACCGCGCTCCGCGCTGTGGTGGAAATGCGCAACTGTATAATCACCAAGTCCAATGTTTGGCAAAGATGAACAAGCTATAACATAATAGATAATATTGATTAAATACCAATAGAATCTAAAATAATATGCATTATCCTTCAAAAGTTACTGAAAAGTAACAACCCACAAACATGATAAACCATTAAAGGCTTTGCAGTGTGAGGATTGAACTATATTTGATTGTATCTTGAAATTTAAAAAAACAACCTGAAATCTACAGCAGCAGTTCTGTCAGGCTTTGTTTACAGTTTATAACATACTAGCAATTACTAATAAGCCCCAAACACCTTATCATCATTAATTGTTAAGGTTTTTAGTTTTAAACCAACATTTTGGATTGATTTAATTTTTGAGCGTTAACATCATCTGTGTTTAAGATAGGCTACCTCTATGTGTTAGATAAGAAAAGATGAGAATTAGACCCTATTAGATCTGATGTCCTACTAAGTTAACCTAACTAGTGCACCCTATTAACCCTTGTGCCCTCTTCGAATTGTCATCCTTTCGACACCTTCGTGGCAAAAATGTATACACCCCAAAAACTATTAAATCATCATACATCAATATTTTTTTCTACTTTCTTTTCATGAATCACTTAAACAACTTCTAATGTACTCAAAACTACCAACCATTCATAATTTTCCGGATTTTAACCCTTTAAATGCCTGTTTAATTATTTGCATTATTTATTACAAAAACACACACAACCTCAATTAACAAAAAAGTTGATTTGATTTGTCAAATCAATTTTGTTGATAATCTTTGACATATCCAAGCCTCTAATAACCACCAAAGTTCCATCCCTCTACTAATTATTATATTGAAACAATTTCATTTTTTGTGTTTTTTTTAAAGATAAATGAAATAATTAAACAGGCATTGAATGGGTTAAAATCCTGAAAATGATTAAATGTTTGGTAGTTTTGAGCACGTTAGAAGTTGTATAAGTGATTCATGAAAAATGATTTAATAGCAGTTTTTTGGGGCGTGTACATTTTTGCCACAAAGGTTTCCAGAGGGTGCAAAATGCTTCACGAGAGTATACAAAACATATAAGAGTAAACGACAATGGATTTCAAAAATTTGACTCAAAAGAAGACTTCTTACAAAATTCCATGCCAAAAGCTGTAATACAGCCGAAATGATCACCGAATTTAAAAAAAATTGCAAAAATGCCCTAAGAGGGCACAAGGGTATGTGTAGGGGGCGATTTGGAATTGGGCCAAAGTGTTACTTTTCAGTCCACTACTGATGAAACAGAAATGATCAGACAGTACACACATCTCAGAGGTCTGGTTATAATATCCTTATAACGAAAATATTCTCCTTTCTTTAGGGAATAGTGATTGGGATACTGATTAAACTCTCTGAATTCTCTTTTAAAGTCAACACATTACGCACCAATTATCTGAACACTGGAGCAGATTGAGCTGTTTCTCTTCACTCTGCACATGCTTAACTGTGGAGGGGATTCATGCAATTTGTTTGTAGATCTGAGTTGTAAAGCGCAGTGCGTTCGCTATGTATTATGGTCCAATAACTAGTGTCAGATGAGATGGGGTGTAATTTTGTAATCTAATCAGGTCCACAAAGTATGGCTGCTTAAACAGCTGGTGCCAATCCGACTGCAACATCCCCCATCAAGGACTGATACTATTATCTTGGCCTGGAACAATGGCTGGCTTTAGCAGTGATCGTGTGCATGAGACAGAGAGGGCAAGCAGACAACCAGTGGGCTGCTTACATTGCAAACAAAAGCCAGCTTGTCTGGGGATCATTGAGAGGAGAGAGTTATATATTTACACTAGTATCAATGGCTGAAGGACCTGAATATGAAACCTTGACAGGAAAGGTACATTATGAGATTTCATCAAGTCATTCATTGCTCACTGACCCTCTCCATGTGGCATATGTTGTAACCTGAACACCTGAAATGGGCGAAGTGTGGCAGTGTTGCCACACCTGTTAATTATCAGAAATCCTTTAATATAATAGGTAGGGAAAAGTGTTCAGCAGTTTTTTAGTGTGTTTAGTAGAAAGTTCACTGTGTCAAGGGCAGTTGCAGAACATTTGGTATGTAAAAATATCTATAAACAGATTCTGCATTTTAATGCACCAAATGTTGGTGCAGATTCTTATTCTGTGTGTAGTATTGACTAATCACATTTGAAAAGGCTTTGGGTTGAAAGTAAAGCAATCTATATGGTGAGCAAAAGAGGTCAAATGTATTGGCCGATATGCGATCTCTGAACCAATCAACTATTGTTTGACAACGCATTAGCAAAACATTTCCTTCTAAACTAGCTACTTTTGAAACCATCTAGTCTTTTCATTCCAACTCCAATCTCGCCTATAAAGTTGACAGTTGAATTCAATTACGTACGGAAAGAAAGTCACGGCCCGATATCCGCTAATACCTAGTTAACCCAGAAATGTAGCCCCTTACCTCCAGAAGCGTATGGCCACCAGATAGATAAAGGACAGTTTTTTTTTTTTAAATTGGCATGTATAAGGAAACCAAAAGAAACGTGGGAGACACCCCACAAAAAGGCAACCCGGTATCACGGCAAGACGTGAACATGTGACGATTTACCATGCTCGTCACATGTTCACGTCTTGCCGTGATACCGGGTTGCAAAAAGGACCACGTTGGAGATGAATGGGCCAGGACTACCCACTGAGCCACCCCACCGCTCAGTTAAAGTATTTTATAGTATATTTCTGATTCTGGAATTCTTGATATACATTTTCACTTTCAGCAGAATTCTTTGTCCACGTCTGTGGCGGGTACAGTCAGGCTACCTCCTCTGATTCATCATCCTCATCGAGCCCAACGTGGCCGACCAACTGCGTCAGTAAGCCGGGGCTTAATTTAGAGATGAACATTGTGTCTGACTGTTTGGCCATGTAACCGTTGCTAACGTTCACCCTACTGTAATAACAGACCGGCAACAATTTGTGGCTGAAACCTCCCATCATTTTCTCATTCCTCACCGAGGCCAGCACCAGCCCACACATCAACCCACTCCCCACTACAACCCGGGTCTAAAAAACAAATACAACAGATGGGCTACGCCAAGGAGACTGTGCCTGCTTCTGGTCATTACCACAGTCAGGAGCTGGAGGGGAGGTGGGTGGGGGGGGTTGAGCTGCTTGGGTTGCAGAAATGTAAAGTAACCTGGTGGCGAGGAGAGTCTGGGCTGTTCTCCCTTGCATGTCTTGTTCTTGCTGCCCTCAGCACCTCATAATGCTTTTATAATTACATTCCAACCCGGCTGAACCGTGATTAGTGGATCACAGCATTTTTTCTTCTCCTGAACAACCAGCTACTATACATTTGTACAGTAAACATCAGTTAGGCCAGTGGAGGAGCATGTACGAAGGTCCTTTACTCAATAAAAATAACACTGTCACAGTGATAAGTCCTGCATTTATAATCCTACTTAAGTAAAGTACAGAAGATGTGGCTACAGTAAATCTAATTAAAGCATTAAAGTTAAAGCACTTCTTTACTCAGTTCTATGTAGAGGAATTGCCCCTTGTGGTTTCAATATTATTATATAGTTATCATTTATGCTCATGTATATATACAGTTTAGTTTGTATTTTAGTCCAGTTGTCCAACATCTTACAGGTCAGCAGATGATCTGCAACACAGAATTGTATTGTGAGAAAAACCCAATTGTGTTATATAATTAACTTTATTAGCATCCTCACATCTGAAATGCAGTGGAATAGAAGTATAAAGTAGCATATAATAAAACGATCAGTTCCAGAAAATTGTACATAAATACAATACTTAAGTAAATGTAGTTATTTTCAATCCCTATCTATTTACTGATAATTATAGGCAACCCGCAGAGGAGGTTAAATACATATAGTTCATTTATATTGATTATAGATATTCATAATTATGTCATGGTGAACACATTTGGCTTGTGAAAACATTCCTCAGGAACTCTGTCTGCTGTTGGTCTTTTTTTTACCACCACTGTCATCAAGCAACATCTGGATTTCAAAGAAAGTTAAAAGGTGTTGTTGTCTGGTATTGGTTTGTTGCTTTAAACTGGTGTGTGATTCTGATGGTGTTGTGCCTCGCGTGGACAGAACACTTGTTAGAGGCTGGACTCACACAACCTCATTTTATTTCAGCGAACAGTGGCTTTAGCTGAAAGCCATGGGAGTCATCTGGGATACAAATTTGAATGAAATGACCCAAATAATGGCTCTATTGGGAATGATGCCATTTGCACTACATAGGAGGTCTATCTATTTCATCTTCCAGAAAGTCATTTTGTTTGAGGTAATAACAATGCCTTCTTATCGGAAAAGGCTGTAAAAAATGGTAGGAGACAGGAGGAGAACATGCAGCAAAGTCTGTTCGAGACAGAGGGATCTTAGACACCGACATTCTAACACTCTCAATGCTTTCCTACCTTTGGGAAAATGAAAATCACTCTTTAACCTGGATAGCAGGTGATAGGAAATTGAGATTGGAAATAGCAATTCAACCAAGAAGGGAAAAGAAGGGACATGTGAGTAGTAATACAAATGCCACTTCAATCTCATTAGTATGCAGAAAAAGTGACAGGTCGCCCCGCCCCTTTTCGACCGGAAGTCCCGCCTTATTTGACCGGAAGTCCCGCCTTTTTATTTTTATTTTGAAACCGGAAGTCCCGCCTCGTTCGACCGGATGTCCCGCCCCCGCTTCCGGCGGATGTCCCGCCCCCGCTTCCGGTTTTCAAAATAAAATTAAAAAATAAATTAAAATTAAAAAAATGAGAAAAATAAAATGCCGTTGTTTTCAATCAATTAATATGCCTAGGATATATGTCCCGCCTCCTTACCACTTCCTGTGTGGTTAATCCTGTATACAGTATCGAATGTAACTTACAAATACTTGCAAATAACATGAAATTAATCAAAAGTAAGGCATCTTAAAAACATATATTTAAACCTCTCTGTTTTTGAAAACAGGACATGACAGGACATGAGGGGAGAGAACATATGGTGGAGGAGGGGGAACACACACACACACACACACACACACACAGTTTCCCCGCCCCTCACCCTCTCCCTCTGTCTAAATAAAAAGCCATCGTCTTTAGTCACTCTTAAATATTTTTCAAGTCGAGAGAAAATGGCCAAGAGACGTCTTGATATGAATTTAATCAGCGAGACACCGGTGACAACTTACAGCCATCCGTTGGGTGCTCCAAATCAAAGTAAAGCATATAAAAAACAGATATTTTAAAAAGTCAGCCTTTTTGCTAGAGGATAAGGGACGGGGAAAACCCCAAACCCCCTATGGAGAAGTCATAAACCCCCTATGGAGACAAACATGTTGTAAACAGAGGGAGGTAGGTAGGTAATATACTTAAATATATATATATATAGAAAGTCAGAGAATATTTATCAGAGGATAAACCATATACATTTGTACAAGTCGACACTGGTGCATTTTGTAAGAAAACAGAGTTTTCGTACTCAGACCGCTGCAACAATTTCAAGCAGATCTCTGTGATATGCAGTCGCTGTCCGAATATAATGATGGTTTTAATTATTTATTAACAGTCATAAATGTATTTAGAAAAACCTGTGCTCAAACATTAAAGAAAAAGAAGGGTAAGGTTACCAAAAAGCTTTTGATATAGTTTTAACACACAGCGAGATCCCTAAAAAGTCACTAACAGCTGCGGGGAAAGAATTCTTTTAAATAAAGTTTTTCAAAACTTGTTGAAGAAAAATGGTATACAACATTATATATAACCGCCATTGACATAAAGGCATGTATGGTAGAAAGATTTAACCGTACGCTGAAAACTAAAAAGTGGAGGTATTTTACAGCTAAAAACACTCCTAGACCTATGATAGTGTTTTTTATGTATGACAACTCTACAACTGGTAGAAAGTTAAGTACTTTTTCTGAGCAGATTTTCTTTAAGACTGTGACTCTTAACAAACCAACCCCCGAGAGACAGACATACTCATCCACTTTTCAACGTATTTTGTTTTTGTCTTTCTCGCTTTTTTTTCCATTATATTTTTGGAAAAAACTACATAGTGATTGCTAGCAAAAATACAACATGCAACTAATACATTATACAATATTACGACTTTTGGCGATATTTTCAACACAATATACTTGTACCCTTTTTTTTTTTTTTGTAGGACTTCAAGATATGTTGCATGTCATGCATAAACACGGTGTCATCTTTCTTGAAACTGACGTGCTGTCCGTTTTACAAACAAGTTATGTTTATGCTTCTTCATCCTCTGAATGTTCCTCCCCCCGTCCCTCTTCACAATAACAATCAAGGTGGATCTGTGAAATGAAACACCTCTTCCCAAAGCGTGACTACCCTATTGAGGGCATGCAGTAGGGGCAGTAGGGTCTAAATCGATGGGCCAGATATACTAACATGCAGAACGTACGGTATGTTTGAAAAAGACTAACCATTTATCCAGTTCAAGCTGTCTTTAAGATGTGACATCGCGCTCTGACTATTTCCCATAAAATCGTGACAAACTATTACTTGTTCTTACATTTGACCTCTTGCTGCTTGGTTGAAAATGATAGATGAAAAAGAACTTTTTTAAAAAGAGTCAAACCACAAATGTTTTAAGATTGTTACAAAATGTAAAAAATAAAAAAGGTCTGGAGACAAAATTAATTCAGGTGACTCTGGCTTTATTAGGACAACAGACATATAATACAAATGGGTTAGGGGTTAAATATAACCATCGTGGACTTAATAGTCTAACAAAATACTTTTATCTGAATACATTTGTTCTTTTTAAGAGCACTTTTTGAAATTATTTATTTATTATTTCAGTGGAACAATCCAGTGTTTGTTAACATTAACGCTTTCTTCTCTTTTTCTTGTGTTACTAAGATACTTTTAAACACACTTTGGTGTATGCAACACTTGTTCAGATAAAACAAGGTTTTTTCTTTTCTGATAAACTTACATATTTTAGTTATTTTATGTTACCAAGATACTTTGAGATACACCCTGATGTACACAACACTTAACAAAGGGTATAATATGAAGTAGTTGGTAAGGAAGGGGTTTTTCTTTAAGGGTGCAAAACTTTTAGAACAGGGTAAAATATTCATTAATTTGTATTGAATTGAGTTTTCTTTTTTTGATTTTCAACATACTATATGACTTTTACATATTTCTGACGTACTATACTTTTTTGGACTTTTTTCTGTAGAATCTTGACAAAACTATTACTTGTTCTTAAATGATGACCTATTGCTGGAGATGAGATGAAAAAGCTACAACGCTTAAAGAACTTTTTTCTAAAAAACTCTCAACTCTACACTGACTCCCCCCACTCAACGCAATAAGTCCCACCCCACTCAGCAAATCATCTAAAACGAAGGACCCCATCAAGACGACCGTTGAAAACTAGCCATGGATCTGAGAAAAACCAAGTCTGATGTAGCCTACCCTTATTATCACCAGGATAATGGATATGGGCTTAATGACTGGATGGTACAAAGTAGGGGAGAGGATGTTCCCGAAGAAGAGCTCTCCTCTATATGTAATAGTATTGTAAACGAAACATTTAAAGTGGTCCCGGAATCTTCATTTTTCAGAAACATTCTGTAACATTACCGAAGAAATTACACTTACTCTTTTTCTTGTGTTACCAAGATACTTTTAGATACAGTTTGGTGTCTGAAAACTGAAACTGGGTGAATATAAAGTACTTTATAAGGAATTCGGATTCTTTTAAAGGCAGATTTTGGCTTTTTTCTCTTGCCAAGATACTTTTAGACACACTTTGAGGGATGCAAAACCTTAAAACTAGAAAATGAAGTACAGTCTGATTAGATTTTTTCTTAAAGACTGTTTCTCTAAAAGGTAAGTTTGTGATTTTAACAATTTTCCCTGACACTTGGCAGATTTGTGTGTAATTCTCTCACAAAGGAACTGTAAGATACACTTTTTATGTATGCAAAACCTTAAACTTTTTTTTTTTTTTTTTGAAAATAAAATACTTTGTCTGAATACATTTTCTTTAAAGGCACTTTTTTTATTTTAACGCTATTTCAGTGGAAAAATACAGTTTTGTTGACATCAAGGCTTTTTTTCTCTTTTCTTGTGTTACTAAGATACTTTTAGACACACTTTGATGTATGCAACACTTGTTCAGTTAAACAATGGGTTTTTTTTTCTGATAAACTTACATATTTTAGTTATTTTATGTTACCAAGATACTTTGAGATACACCCTGATGTACGCAACACTTAACAAAAGGGTATAATATGAAGTACTTGGTAAGGAAGGGGTTTTTCTTTAAGGGTGTAAAACTTTAGAACAGGGTAAAATATTCATTAAATTGTATTGAATTGAGTTTTCTTTTTTGATTTTCAACATACTATTTGTACACAATGACTTTTCCATATTTCTGATAAACTATACTTTTTCCGTAAAATCATGACAAACTATTACTTATTCTTAAATTTCACCTATTGCTGGAGATGAGATGAAAAAGCTACAACGCTTAAAGAACTTTTTTTCTAAAAACTCTCAATTCTATAATTGACTCCCCCATTCAACGCAATGAGCCCCACCCTCCACTCAGCAAATCTTCTAAAACGAAGGACCTCACTAAGACGATCGTTGTAAACTAGCCATGGAGCAGAGAAAAGCCAAGACTCCCCCCGCGAGTTGCAGTCAGGAACAGAGTCCACCAACGACACCACCATGTGGGAAACCCGAATCTTGCAGTACTACTGCTGCTGATGCTACTCCTCGGGTCAAGAAGTCTCGGTTTAGGGACACAGTGAAATCGGAATTGTTTTATATTCTGGAGATGGTGATGTATCGGTACAGAAAAGAAATCTGCAAAGAATGCCGACGCAGTAACCCCGACCAGAGGCAACACGATTGTCGGAATGACATGCCCGATTTCTTCTTCAGAAACAATTACAAAGCGTTAATGAAAAGACTTTGGCTCGCCGACTTCGTTGCAGTGATTGACCAGAGTCTTATTGAAAAAGGCATTTGCGAGGATAAACTGAGGATAGGACGCGCTTCGGAAGCCTTTCTGCACAAGCTTGTAAAATGCAGATGCCTCAAGGAGAGACTTGAAATATCCATACAGAGTTGGATGGAGAAGAAGAAGAAGAAGACTAACAAACAGCAGTCGGATGGAGAAGAAGCCAGGGACTTGTTCAATGCAGTGACTTTTTTCTTTAAGTAAAATAAAAATGGGAAACTACTATGCAAAACGCTCTGTATATATTGATCATAATGTAGTCCTTACCCGTTTAATAAGTGTGATGATGGGGACGATTGAAAACAGAATGAGTAGTGACCCCCGTGTAAGCAGAATGGCTGAAGTTTGTAAACTAGAAGACATTTTGGATATCGTTGGTTCTGGCAGTACTATTCCGGGTCATTGGGAAATGATTGTAAACGAAACATTTAAAGTGGTCCTGGAATCTTCATTTTCCGAAACATTCTGTAACATTATCTCAGAAATGAAACAAACATCAACAGTGTATCATGTGCTCTCATTGTATGCTCTGTTTGTAGATGTAATGCATCTTTGCGTCGAAAACAGCATAGACGTGAATATTTTGACTGAAGTGAAAAAACTCCATCACGATATCTCCAGTAATATGGGGAATTCTAAGCTGGAGACTGTCCTGGGGATGCTACAATCAGTATAACTATTGATTTTGCGTGTGAAAAAAATAAAAAAAGTGTTTTTTTACATCTAAAAACTGTTGTCATCATTTTAGCAAGGGGAGCGTGTCTGATACATGTGTATTACAGTCCTTCTTGTTGTGTTTTTCAGTGTTTTCTGTGTGTCTGTACACACAAAGCACGCGTCATTATCTACTTTTCAGCTTTTATATACAAAGTGTATCTTTCAGTAACTTTACCAGAGAATTTAAGCATAAATCTGTCAAATGTTCAAAACAGCCTTGTTTCACTGAAATACCCTCAAAATGACAAACTGCCATTATTACGAAATCTCCTCAAACAGAGTACTTTCTACAGATGAAGCCTTCCCACTCAACGCAATATGTCCCACCCACTCAGCAAATCATATAAAACTAAGGACGACCGTTAAAAACTAGCCATGGATCTGAGAAAAACCAAGTCTGATGTAGCCTGCCCTTATTATCACCAGGATAATGGATATGGGCTTAATGACTGGATGTTACAAAGTAGGGGAGAGGATGTCCCCGAAGAAGAGCTCTCATCTATATCATATCCATGTAAGGTTTTTAGGACAAAAGAGGACCATGATAACATGACATATGAAGAATATCTTTCTTTAAAAGATGGTATTATAGATAACCTTTATAGAAACAGTATATCTCATACCACTCGCCAAGATCGCAAACGACAATTAGCAGAAAAGAATA
The DNA here is from genome assembly GCF_902827115.2 of Pseudochaenichthys georgianus. Taxonomy (NCBI): domain Eukaryota; kingdom Metazoa; phylum Chordata; class Actinopteri; order Perciformes; family Channichthyidae; genus Pseudochaenichthys; species Pseudochaenichthys georgianus. The sequence continues at coordinate 2,603 of NW_027262646.1, read as the reverse complement.
GAAAAAGTAAAGAAAAACGAAGAAAAAGAAAAAGCAACATGAAAAGGAGAAGAAAAATTAAAAGCAAACGCAGAATGCGAATGAAAAGAAAAGGGACCATAGGACGGAAAACTAAAAAGACAAAAAGAAGGAAGGTGAAAAGAAAAAGAAACAAAGTGAAGAAATTTAAACTAGAGGATGGTGTTGTAGAGCCATTACCGGATCATAATAATCTTATAGAACATCTCCCGCTAACCGACTGCTGCGAATGTGTTGAACAAATACCAAAAGCAATGGCAGAACTTTGCTTCAGTATAATGAGAGAAAAAGCGCGATACTGTGGAATTGCCCAAATTGGCGACAGTGCCAGAATATGTATTAAAAGACTGTTGGAGGATCTCTATTCTAGTGTCGGTTGTCATTACAGCGAAGGATACGCCAAAACGTGTGACGACATAGACAAAGCTTTTGAAGACAATTATATGGTACCTGTCCTTACAGCTAAACAAATCCTACGCCAGGTATTCAACAGACCACAAGAAGCACAAGAAGCCCCAGAAAGGATTACATTCAGAGCTAATAATGGAGAAACCGAAGAAGAAGCAAAGCAGATTATAATCGTTGCGGGTGAAAGGATAGAGAATTTACATGTGATGTTAATGCATTTATCTGATATAAAAAATGCTTTCGTATACTTCCAAGAGACCCCTAAACATCTACTTGGACTGTGTGAATTGAACGACATACCGATCACTGTCAATGAAACGCGGAGAGAAGCAGCAGTGCAAATCGTTAAGTCTATTACCTTGTATGCACTACGACATTAACTTGGTAAAATGTAATATGTTTTCTATGAATTGTGTTGAATGTTGTGTTTTTTCAATTAAACAACCATTACACAATGAAAATGTGTTTTATTTTTTTGCTTTCATATATAGTAATAGTATTGTAAACGAAACATTTATAGTGTATCATGTGCTTTCATTGTATGCTCTGTTTTTTGACATTGCTTTTGGTATTTGTTCAACACATTCGCAGCAGTCGGTTAGCGGGAGATGTTCTATAAGATTATTATGATCCGGTAATGGCTCTACAACACCATCCTCTAGTTTAAATTTCTTCACTTTGTTTCTTTTTCTTTTCACCTTCCTTCTTTTTGTCTTTTTAGTTTTCCGTCCTATGGTCCCTTTTCTTTTCATTCGCATTCTGCGTTTGCTTTTAATTTTTCTTCTCCTTTTCATGTTGCTTTTTCTTTTTCTTCGTTTTTCTTTACTTTTTCTATTCTTTTCTGCTAATTGTCGTTTGCGATCTTGGCGAGTGGTATGAGATATACTGTTTCTATAAAGGTTATCTATAATACCATCTTTTAAAGAAAGATATTCTTCATATGTCATGTTATCATGGTCCTCTTTTGTCCTAAAAACCTTACATGGATATGATATAGATGAGAGCTCTTCTTCGGGGACATCCTCTCCCCTACTTTGTAACATCCAGTCATTAAGCCCATATCCATTATCCTGGTGATAATAAGGGCAGGCTACATCAGACTTGGTTTTTCTCAGATCCATGGCTAGTTTTTAACGGTCGTCCTTAGTTTTATATGATTTGCTGAGTGGGTGGGACATATTGCGTTGAGTGGGAAGGCTTCATCTGTAGAAAGTACTCTGTTGAGGAGATTTCGTAATAATGGCAGTTTGTCATTTTGAGGGTATTTCAGTGAAACAAGGCTGTTTTGAACATTTGACAGATTTATGCTTAAATTCTCTGGTAAAGTTACTGAAGATACACTTTGTAGTATAAAAGCTGAAAAGTAGATAATGACGCGTGCTTTGTGTGTACAGACACACAGAAAACACTGAAAAACACAACAAGAAGGACTGTAATACACATGTATCAGACACGCTCCCCTTGCTAAAATGATGACAACAGTTTTTAGATGTAAAAAAAACCACTTTTTTTATTTTTTTCACACGCAAAATCAATAGTTATACTGATTGTAGCATCCCCAGGACAGTCTCCAGCTTAGAATTCCCCATATTACTGGAGATATCGTGATGGAGTTTTTTCACTTCAGTCAAAATATTCACGTCTATGCTGTTTTCGACGCAAAGATGCATTACATCTACAAACAGAGCATACAATGAGAGCACATGATACACTGTTGATGTTTGTTTCATTTCTGAGATAATGTTACAGAATGTTTCGGAAAATGAAGATTCCAGGACCACTTTAAATGTTTCGTTTACAATCATTTCCCAATGACCCGGAATAGTACTGCCAGAACGAACGATATCCAAAATGTCTTCTAGTTTACAAACTTCAGCCATTCTGCTTACACGGGGGTCACTACTCATTCTGTTTTCAATCGTCCCCATCATCACACTTATTAAACGGGTAAGGACTACATTATGATCAATATATACAGAGCGTTTTGCATAGTAGTTTCCCATTTTTATTTTACTTAAAGAAAAAAGTCACTGCATTGAACAAGTCCCTGGCTTCTTCTCCATCCGACTGCTGTTTGTTAGTCTTCTTCTTCTTCTCCATCCAACTCTGTATGGATATTTCAAGTCTCTCCTTGAGGCATCTGCATTTTACAAGCTTGTGCAGAAAGGCTTCCGAAG
>NW_027262645.1:0-25774 GCF_902827115.2 Pseudochaenichthys georgianus | reverse complement strand
CTCAAAGAGCATGGAACGTGTTGACTCGTGCATTACAGAACATTTCACTTGCACTGCACCACCTTGGTTTTCTAAGCAGTATACGCAAACAGTCATTATATGCAACCTGGAGCTTCCGGAGGCTCGCCTTCTTATACTTGACCCACAAGGGGGCAGTATAGAGAGGAGTGCAATACGCTCTAAAGAGGTTCACCTTAACCTTATCTGAACACCAAGAGAATTTTCTAGCCAACATGTTGGCTTGTATATATAAGACACGCCGCTGTCTATACATGTCATCATCATCAGCCATTTCATCTGTGATGATGTGTCCCAGATACTTCGTGTTACAGCAAACAGACAGCACCTGTCCTGACAGATAGAATGTTGGAAAACAAAGGTTCTTATCCCCTTTTGCTCTACAGATCATTACAGCGCTCTTCTTAGCATTATATTTAACGTCAAATTTGACTCCGTAATCAGAACAAACATTTAGCAACTGTTGAAAACCAGCACTGCTAGGAGAAACAATTGCCAGATCATCGGCATACATAAGATGGTTTACAATCACATTAACAATCACACACCCTGTTTTACAGACACTTAAATCATCTGATAGATCATTCATATAGATATTAAAAAGGCTCGGTGAGAGGAGCCCCCCCTGGCGGACTCCATTACCAACACCAAATGGCGCCGAGACTGCATTCCCCCATTTGATCCGCATGCTCTGGTTGGCATACCAATAAGCCAGGATCCTAATTATACTGTTAGGCACACCTCTTTGTCTCAATTTTAAAAACAGTTTATGATGGTTAACTCGGTCAAAAGCCTTAGAGGCATCAATGAAACCAATCAGAACAGTGGAATTCTGTCTTCTATATGTTTCTACCATTTCCTTCAAAGCATAGATGCATAGCTCAGTACCATGCTTAGCCTTGAAGCCAAACTGGTTATCTGAGGTACATAAATAAGAACATAGTCTATCCAACAAAATTCTTTCCAGGACTTTGGATAACACACTGGCCAGAGCAATTGGTCTATAGTTATCCAAGCTCCCTACCTTGCCCGCTTTGTCCTTAATGACAGGGACCAAGGTAACCGTCAACATGGAGTCTGGCAACACACCATGAGTCATGAGGCCGGTAAAACAAATGGCAAGAAGAACTGCAACCTTCGGGCCAGCCAGTTTAAGGTGCTCTGCAGTGATTCGGTCAGAGCCGCATGCTTTGTTATCAGCTAGCTGTTCAATTGCTCGATAAACCTCTTTAGCTGTGATTCCCACTGTGTCACTTTTCACAACACTACCAACTTTGTAGGGGTCACTTTTAACACAATTAAGTATAGTAGAGTAATGTTGCCTCCACAACTCGGCTATGTTATCGGTTCCAGATACTCCCTCTATGGTACACGGTAATGACGTACTGGCCCTGTTCAGAGCTCTCACCTCCTTCCAGAAGCCAGTCACATCATTATGAAGGAGCTTTTCAGCCATCGAGTCCGCTCTCAATGTTTCTGTGTGTTTGTTGACATAACGAACTGCATATTTATATCTAGCATGTGTACGCTTTTTGAGATCCAGGACAGGCCCCTCTCTGGGCCTTCCTGCCTGGACCCAGGCCCCAAAAGCATTCTTGGCTTCAGCGTATTGATCAGCCACATGTGTATTCCACCCTGGCTTGACGTTGTGTCTCTTCCTAGAGTAGGTACAGCACGGTATACTGGCCTCCCATACAGCTCCCACAATACAATCATACATGTTACAGAGGTCTTCACGGTGAGAGCTTTCATTACAACCCACATCAACACACAGAGTTGCCACTTTGGGTAGATATACATCACTCAATAGGACATCAGTTCTCCCATAGTACAATAGCCTATCCTCATTTGTGAGCTTGGACCAGTCCACTTTAGTGGTACAGGCATGTTTAGCCTCCTGAGACATCTCAGGGAGACTATCACAATCTAGTGACATTATAAAAGGAATGTGATCTGACATTGATGCCTCATACACAATCTCAATTGATCTTACAATGTCATGGGCATTAGCAGTGCTTATGCAATGGTCAAGCCATGAAGTTGTATGCCAGGCCTCGCTTATATATGAATAGCTATCTGTAGGCAGAAGTATTTGGCTTGATAATATAAGATTGTTATCATCACAAAACTGTAGCATATGCTTAGCAAACAAGGACCTTTTGTCTGATATGTCAGCATTCATATCACCCACTACATAAACACTGGAGGAATGATTATCAACAATAAAAGAATGTATAAAAGCAAGTCTGTTCAGGTATTCATCTTCATTATGCTGTGACTCATATGGTGTATATACATTGAGAATGCTAAACTCCTTGTTATTCATTTTGATCTGTACAGCAATACACCAGTCAACTTCAAGCCTGATGACATTAATGACAGCGTCCAGCTTTTTGTGCCACAGGATAGCCACGCCCCCTGCTATCCTTCCTCTCACTATTCCCAGAGATAGGTCCGTAGTGGACTCACCAGCCCCGTGAAAATTGTCATTAAGAGAGTTCAACTTTCCCAAGTCCTGCTTAGGTAAGAAAGTTTCTTGCAAGCATAAAATGTCACATTTTTGTAGCAAGTTGTCCACCACTACACGTCGGATCCTATCAGCAGCGCTGTTGCCCAGGCGCAGCCCGCGACAGTTAAATGATCCAACCCGCATAGCGTTTAGCTAAGCAGCTCAGCCGTAGCCCCATTCAGTACCCTCGCACCAGCAAAAGGTCTAGCTCTGCCCCATATTGAACCTGCACATGTACATTGGAGTTGTAACTAGTAATTGACCAATCAATAGGTGCATTCAGAGAAAAAAATACCAACTTCTTTGATTATTGATGTATCCTTTAAGTAATTATCCATGGAAAAAATGCAGTTTTTAGATCTTGGCTTTTCTCTGTTAAATATGATATTAAAGTCAACATCTTTGGGTTTGGACCATAGGTTTGGACTCAACAAAACATTGAATCACTTGGACTTTGAGACTTTTGAGGTTGTTCCTTTTTTATTATTTTTGGACAATTTATTGAACAAACAGTTTATCGTAAAAGTAATCTGCAGATTACTAATTAAAATAATAATTAGTTGCAGCCCTAATATAAACACTTAAATACTGTGTTCAAGTGTGGACACTACACTTTCTTTCCCCAAACCATCTCCATCTTCGCCACATGGGCCTTGGATGATTTGGAGAAGGTGCTTTTAACCACGCTGAGAGGAGCAGATTTACCGCTGAGGTAGACCTTATTGAGACACGAAGGAACCCAGGACTCCTCTTCCTCCTCCTTCCCTACAGCTTCCACTCCTTTCTTCTTGTTCAGGGTACATGAATGGGCAAAAATGTATCCCGTCATAAAGGCGTCGAACCCGGCACGGTGCGATCCTGAGTCGGCGTTCTTCTTCTGCTCAGTCTTGGACGATTTCTCGCTTAATTTTTCACTTCCTTCATCTTTTGTTCTGCTTTCTTCACCACCATTTGTGTTGGTTTTTGCGTTGTCATCAGTAGTGGGTGTTATTTCAAGTGTGTTGTCTTGGCTCACTCCGTTCCCCTCGATGTCTGTTTTCTCTCGTTCATTCTGTTGGGTGTCCATTAGAGACCCTTTTTCTGAGGATGACTCGGCCCCTTGCTTCTCATCTGGCGTTTCTTGCAGATCCACCGCCATGTGGGGGATTTTGTGTTGAGGGGCACCGTCTTCCGCTGCCTCGCCTTTACCTTTCCTTTTTTCTTTACGTCTCTTCCTCTTAGTTCTCTTGTTCCCCAGGTCTTTCTCGTCCTGGAGGATGATCAGGTCAGTGTCGTGGGATAAAAGACACTCGCTGCCATTTGGACACCAGCCAAATGCCTATAGGACAAACATAGAGACAAGGATGTTAATAGTAAATACTGACTATTTGGCTTGTTTGTCTATTTCCCTTTCACTTGAACATAAAGAACAATATAAAGATTTCTTAAAGAAAGGGAAAACTCACGGAGAAGCGCTGGCAGACGTCAGTCTGTCCCTCAACAGAGCCCACAGCTGGACACACTCTGTAGTCCACGTAGCTGGACATCTGACCAGCGTACTGACAGAAATGTAGCTGAACGTGAGGCTCAGTTCCTCCAGAGGTGCCCCTGCGACTGCTATCCAGCTTACTGGAGGGAAGAGGAGGCAATGAGGGAACAGGCACTTCACGACATCAGCACTTCATTTTACAACACTGCTTCAAGCACAATAATGCTCCACAAGGTCTCCTGCTTTAGACAATAATGGACACGTCAGAGTCCAGATAACTGAGTGTTTTTATTACAGTTCAATCTGAACCTTATTATTTACTGTACAGTACATTACACAAATACACACCATTTCTTATAGGCATACTTCAGATATGAGGCAGTGAGTCGGAGCTCGAACTCAGTGACATATTTGTTCAATCTGAACTTATTATTCATTTTACAACACTGCTTCAAGCGATGGCGGCTCCATCCACCCTTCCCCTGAGGTTCGCAGCCTGGGCGTCACTCTGGACTCTAGCCTCACCTTCAACTCCCACATCAGGTCTACTGTCAAAACTGCTTTCTTTCACCTACGAAACATCTCCAGACTCCGGCCCTCTCTCCCCGACCCCGTTGCAGAAACATGAATTCATACCTTCATCTCCTCTCGTCTGGACTACTGCAATGGAGTTCTGTTCGGGGTCACCAGCAAAGCCCTGGACAGGCTCCAGTACGTCCAGAACTCTGCAGCCAGGCTCCTCACCCACACTAAGCCCTGGCAACACATCACCCCTACCCTCATCCACCTTCACTGGCTCCCGGTCAAGTCACGCATCCAGTACAAACTCCTCCTGCTAACCTACAAATCTCTCCACTCCCTAGCCCCTCCATACATCTCTGACCTCCTTCAGCCCTACACCCCCTCTCGTCACCTGCGGTCCTCTGACAAAGGGCTGCTCTCCATCCAGCGCTCCAAGCTGAAAACACCCTCTGGAATTCTCTGCCCTCTGCAATCAGGAATGCAGACACTCTGGACACCTTCAAAAAACACCTCAAACACCATCTGTTCACTCAGGCCTTTGGCCTCAACTAATTTACAGTCACTTATTTCCTGCTATTGCTCTGTATGTTTATTATTACCTTTTGTTTTGTTACTTCCCATTGTAAAGCGTCCTTGGGTTTCGTGAAAGGCGCTATATAAATTGAAATTATTATTATTATTATTATTATTATTATTATTATTTGCGTCTGTATATTTCTCCTAAATTCACCAAAAGTTAGCATTCTAACGTAACATAAAGTGCCGCGACCGCTGTGTGCACCATGTCAACAGAGATATCGTTGGAAAGCTCCGTCTCTCCTGCACAATCTCATCAGATCCAAATATGGTCATTTCCTTTGTATCAGCAACCAATCGTGAAAGTACAAAGGGGTCTTAAACCAATAAACGAAATCTCATTGGCTGATGTCAATTCCTGACAATGTGATTCGTTCAGAAGCGTCACGTGGTGTGCTAAAACACTTCCTGGTTAGCTTTCCGCTAGAAATTGAAATCTCAAAATGGCAAAAGAACGGCGAAAAAACGTTCACAGAGAAGACAACAACAATTGTCACTTGCACGAAGCAAGATTATACAAAAAACAAATTACCCCGAACATGAAATACCTTCACGGAGTGCGTCGAGGCGCAAGCTGTCATCCAAAGAACAGGAGGGTTTAGCTAGCGCCTCACTGCAATCTTTAAAGGTTGTTTTCTCAAAATGAGTTTTTTCCCCTACTCTGAGTTCGAAATTTCAACTTCAGTAGCACGTAGATACACCAAACCTTCCAGTTATATTCCTATCAATATTATGAAGGCTTTTACAGAAGGGTTTGTTCATATGTCATTCATAGCCTGAATTATATAAGATTTTATACCTAGAAACATGGCGAAAATTGATATTTTAGTGCTGTTGACAGTATTTTCTGATTTATGGAGTGATAAAGAGAGATATCCAAAATCCCTTCTGTAAAAGCCTTGGATGCTAATATGACTACAAAATGAAACGAGAATTTTGAATCTGGCTTTATCCAAAGTTCAGATTTCGGTTCCTGAAATGTGTTAAAATATGCGCAAATACATGCGCGATAATGGCTCATTTGCATATTCAGAAAACTTGTAATACAAGAAACAATTGCCTTATTGTAGGTAATTAACTGGAGAGATATCTAGCTGATATCTTTAAGTTAAAAAAAATTACCCTATTCACCTGGTGTCTCACCTTAACTGTTAGGCTTAATAAACCATTATAGACCTACATCACTTAGCAACAGCTGCACATGCCCAAATGCTAACTATGGGTCTTTCAAACCTACATAACATTACAAATAGTCAGAACATATTATTTACAATATTAATAAAACTATGAATTACATTTTAACTGATTGACAAGGCAAAACACTGCACAGCGGCAGCAGCATTAAAGGACAAATATCGTTTTACCTTGTGTTGGGGCTTCACAAAACTCCAAATGTAGCCTGGGGTGGCACTAATGAAGACCCTCATTAGAGCAGATACATCCACATTGTCCAACATGTTACTGTGGACATGCATCAAAGTCAGATGTGTCAGTCTCTTCTGTGTCATATTACTCTAGTTCAGGGGTGGGGAATCTCCGGCCCCCGGGCCGTATACGGCCCGCGAGACCATTTGGTACGGCCCTCGAGGTAATTTATAAACACACGCAAAAAAGAAAAAAGTTAAAGAAATCTTGACCGCAAACAAATTAAACAAAGCGAGTGCCTGTTTTTCCTGGCCAAGGTCAGGGTCCTTGAACACAACACGAGCCTAACGTGTCATCACGTGGTATATGTCTCCTCTGACAGGGGTGCAGTTCTGACGGAGAGCACCAGAACGTGGCTCCGTTTTTTTTTTTTTTTTTGAAGCTGTAGTACACATGCCGCAGTTTTTGAGTGGCTGTGTCTTTAGTTGAAAGCCCAGTGGCGATCTGTCATAGTGATCATTACAGTCAATAATTTTGTTGTTATTAGCATCTGGTTAGCTAGCTATGCTAACGAATATAAGAAGCTTTTTCTCCAACCAGTGAGGTAAAGGTACATCTTTATATGATCATTATAGTTATAAAAAAATAAGAGAATAAAGTAAACGGGTATAAAATACTATATGATAGTAAAAAAAAAGTTGTTATTAATAAACAAGAATACAGTTTGAAAGGAGAGTGATTTGTAAAATATCCATAAAGAAAAAGTAAATATGCTTACAGTTCTGTTTCAAATGGGTGTTGAGATGTTTCCATAGATCTCCTAATGTTGCTCTCAAAGTGCACCAGATTGATGCTTTTAACTTCAACATTTAAAAAAAATCTCCCCCGCCCCCCCCCCCCAATTTAAATCATGTCCACATGGAAACTAAATACATTTGCACACATCTTTTGTCCATATCTTTCTGTTTTGGTGGTCATGCCACACCGTGCACGTGAATGCATACGCGAGTCATGGTAAAATATCTGGATTAAGAGGTTGCTTTTTCTTTGCACAGCCTGAAAGAAAGACGAAATGAATGGGCTGTGATTTTAGTTTTTTTTAAGCAGAGGTCAATAATTTGTACGGCCCTCGGAGGATGTTGAAAAAATTGAAATGGCCCTTGAGAGGAAAAAGGTTCCCCGCCCCTGCTCTAGTTGTAGAGGTGGTGGGCTGAGGAGTAGCTGGTGGTCCACTCTTTTTATTGGGTTGTTTGTTGGAGAAAAAAAATCCCAAATCCATTTTTGCGCCATTCTAGAAAGTTGTCACTCTGCAGTGTGTGTGTCGCGTCAATTACGTCACTCTCCCACGACCTAGATGACTCGGATTTTATTTATTTGGAAAATAAATTCAAGCCACCTGACAAATATATACTATGACTATGACTGGATACAGCTCATTTTATTTTAAGTAAAATCATAACTATTTTATGTAGTTTAATCATTTTTATTTAGGTGGTCACTCAGTTTTTCAAATGTACACCACTCGCCAACAGCTGGGGGTGCTGCAGCACCCCCAGCACCCCTACTTCCCGCGGCTATGTATACATCTATGTTTTACTTATGTCTACTTACATAGGGCCCTATAGGATTCCCTGTTTTATTAGATAGTTTATTCCCCTCATGATCACTTGGCATGCATGGAGCAGATAACTGTCAATAATTATAGCGATCCTATATTGGTTGAACAAAAGAAAATAATCACAATAAAGATAAACTTTATGGGTAAGAAATATGCTCAGCCACACAGCATGCTTCAAGAGTAGCCAGTAAAGACTCTCCGCCTCAGCTGGATGTGTGAATCACAAATGGTAGAACCCAATTTAAACCAGGTTAAGAATAAACTACCTTAAAGCAGCCTGTGTGTTTCATCTCGGGTCAAGTCGAAGATCCGGATTTGGAGAACATTAGCTGGAATCTGATCAATTCCAGTAGTACTGAGCATTGCTGGTTTGCAAAACTGGACAGGGCAAGGACTCTCTGCAGTAGAATATTTCGAAGTCTATAATAGGGGTGCAACAACTAATCGACTTAATCGATTAAAATCGATGACCAAATTAGTTGCCAACTAATCCAGTCGTCGATTCGTTGGTGACGTCATCACGTGTGTTTTACACGCCGTTAAACTCCAACGTTATTGTTTTTTTTATCGGTACTGGAGACATTTAAAAACATATATGTCATGTATTATTGCTACAAAAACATTATATCGCAGTCTTAGTGTCGCCAACTCGTTTCTAATATGCAAAAAGACAAAAATATGCGTCTATGGTGTATTTTCGATCTTTCCAATCGAGACGAGATCTGTCTCTCCCGTCTGTGTGCGAGGGGGCGGGGCAGTTTACACACACGCAGCTGCTACATGCAGCAACACACGGCGGGGATGGCGGAGAGAAGCGCTCCAAGGTGTGGTTAAATGTTACCCGTCTCGATGTGGACAATGCTCGTTGCCAAAAGTGCAATGAGAGTTTAGCATGTAAGGGCGGTAACACGAGCAATTTGTCTAAACATTTAGCAAAAGTGCACCACATTCAGACGGAGGAATGCACCGGGTTCGACTGTCTTTCTAGTAGCTCTGAAGCCCCTTCCACGAGTAACGTTTCCACGTCAGGTGTTATGTATGCTAGCAGCAACACACGGAGTTAACTACATTATACAAACACGGGTTAATGATTAGAGGTAACTGAGTTATTTATTTTGTTAAAGTTTCAGCTATTCTGTTTACAATTATGTCATCACATTATTTAATACGATTTGTTAAAACATTGTTGTTTCTTTTGATTGATATTTAAATAAAAAGCTATGTTAATTTTGTTCTCAATTTGTTTAGTTAATTTAATAATATATGTGTTCTTCAATCTCTAACAAAATATTCTTTAATCATTTTCTGTTTGTTGAATATCCTTGTATTGATCATCGCTGAACCCCACTTCATATTAAAGTTATTTAGCATTTGTTTTATTGGTTAATTGGTGTGAATATGTTATCTGTATTATTTCAACTGTACATATATAGTGGGCTATTATATAATTAATTGTCTGGCTTTGACATATTGTGACTGTTGGTATATTTGGTTCATATTTAGAATTCACCTTAAATGTAGAGGAAAAATAAACTTTATTTTGGAAAATTGAAACAACACGCTTTTTATTTATTTAATACGCATTTCAATGATACTTGTTGATATTTGAGATGAGATTGTGGAAATGTTGCATTGGCTGAAATAGCCGTAATTGCAGTAATTACATTTTGTGTCAGATGTCTTTGTACATTTGGCTCAAGAAATTCCGACATGATGAATTACTAGAAAGTGAATGTGTTAATGTTATTAATGTATTAATATAAACCCTAAATAAGTGGCGACTAATAATTAATATACCATGACAAAGGAACACACTTCAACTTAAACACACAAAAACAATCATATCCTCAGGATCTGTTTTATACAAATTATTCTGGTCTCAAATGACTGATCAGATGGTTGCAGACAATAGTTCATTTATTGTAAAACAGTGCAGAGGCTTAAAGTACACAATAAAAGAGCACATTGGACGTCGTATTAGGGGGCGTTGTTGGAAAAGTAAGGCACTGAAGTCTCGGGTGGAGCGTCTCTGCAATCTTTGGCCTTCAATGAATCGGCATGCGTAGAAAGTGCTGGTGGTTGCAGAGATGGGGAGGGGCAGGAATGAAGTATCTCTGGATCTGGAAGTCCAACAAAGCCTGCAGAAAACCCAAAAGAAAAGGTGTTGCATTAAGATAGCATTCATCAGCAAACTTCCATCAAAAATCCCATGACTTAATGTCTCATACTGCTATACTGTACGTACAAGTGGGAGGAAGAGGAGCTCTTTCTGTTTCATGAAGGCATCATCACAATCAGTCAGGTTCATGTTGAGGAGTGTGTGCTCAGTCTTTCACACAACGTATGGAAACACCTGTGAGAAGAAGAAGAAGTGAACAGAATATAAACAGAAGCCCAGCTCAGCCCAGGCATGCTATTTTTAAACAGATATATTTTCCCATGTTTACTCAAAGATCATATCTACCAGTGTTTCTCTGGTCGTTGCTGTTCCACTTAGATCCAACCATAGCAGTAGGATAACATCTGTGCAGGTTTCCTTATAGAGGCGGAAGGTGGAGGTTTGACCCCAGACCTCCATCTTCAGGTGGAGGAGGTGTCTTCAGGCGGCTGGCAAAGGTTACAGGTGGAGGTTTGGATGGCAGTAGTGTACGAGAGGTGTAGGTGCTGGTTCAGGTTGCTGACAGAGGCTGTGGGTGGAGGTTCAGCCGCAGTTGGCTTCAAGAGGTGTAGACGCAGGTGCACTGGCAGAAGCTGTAGTTGGGGCTTTAGCCGTCAGCTGTCTGTCAGAATCTATGGAGGCCGTGGCTGCAGGAGAAACTGCTGGTGGTTGCTGAGATGGGGTGGGGCTCTCTTAGTTCTGGCGATGAGCAGGAGGGGTGGTGAAGGTGGAGGATGTGGAGGAGGAGGAAGCATCTCTGGAACAGAGCTGTTGTAAAAGGAGTTGTCCTCAGGGCCCTGAAGCAGCTCCTGGTAGATCTGGAAGTGTAAGGTGTTGCATTCAAATATAATTCATCACCGAACTTCCATTAAAAATCCCAATACACTCAGAGTGTGTTGTTAAGAAATCTCATACTGCTATACTGTACGTACCACTTGGGAGGAAGAGGAGCTCTCTCGTTTCATGAAGGCATCAACACAGTCAGTCAGGTTCATGTTGAGGAGTGTGAGCTCAGTCTTTCACAACGTTTGAAAACACCTGTGAGAAGAAGAACAAGTGAACAGAATGTAAACAGAGAGCCAGCTTTAATAACACAGAAATATTTTTGCATATTAACTGAAGGACTATATCTGCGTGTGTTTCTCTGGTCCTTACTGTTCCACTCAGGTCTCCACATGGCAGTAGGATAACATCTGTGCAGGTTTCCTTATAGAGGCTGTAGGTGGAGGTTTGGCCACAGCTTTCTGTGGGGATCTTCAGGGGGAGTGGTCTTCTTCAGGTGGCTGAAGGTGGAGGTTTGACCGCAGTGACCTGTCAGAATCTGCAGGTTGCTGACGGAGGCTGCAGGTGAAGAGTGAGGCAGCAGTTTGATGCTGAAGCTGCTGGTAGAGGATGGAGGCAACAGAGAGACAGAGGCTGCAGGTGGAGAGGAGTCTGTCATCTCACAGGCTGCAGCACAAGGCTGATGTTTTGTCTGGTAGTAGCAACAGGTGGAGGCTGGAGGGTGGAGCAGGTGTTCTGGCAGGTGATAACTGTTGCTGTTGAGGCTGAAGCTGGATTAAGAAGACTGTTAACAGAGGAGCAGGAACTGATTCAGAGGAAGACAATTCATCAGTGGTGAGATACATTAAGATCAATGAAAGTAAACTTAACTAAATACTAACTCTTAACACTAAATACTTAAACTTACTACTAAATACTTACTCTTAACACTAAATACTTATACTTACTACTAAATACTTATTCTTAACACAAAATACTTAAACTTATTACTAAATACTTAAAACTTATACTTAGCAGTAAAAACATACACTTAATACTTAAACTTAGTTCTTAAACAGAAAACTTAAACTAAACACTTACTCTTAACACTTTATACTAAATACTTAAAACTAAAGACTTGACACTTAATACTTGTGCTTGGCACTAAAAACGTATCTCTACACTTAATAAACTTAAACTTAACTGCCATACTTAAAAAAAAAACTAAACTAAACTTAAAGCACAGTATTATGTAGACATGTCAGCTTATGAGACTGTGTCTTAGTGCTTTGCCCTTTTTGCTGGTGGATATTTGGGCTCTGGTTCACCAGAAACATCCACGTTGTAGAGCGGAGGCTGGACTCCAGCACCGTGGGACACGTCCACATGGACCAGACCGTCTTCATCCACTGTCTCTGTGAACATCGGACGGTCCAGTCGCTCCCACAGCTTCTGCTTGATACGACGACCCAGACCCAAACTATATGGACGCAGGCGACCGTCCGGGAACCTGAGAGGAGAAACACAAAATAAATCTTTATGATGAAGGAAAATAGAGAGATAGATTTCTAAGAGAGTGGAAACTCTGTAAATGAACTGACTCATTTGTGACACAACGTACCTCAGCATGTTATCCACAACTTCATGGTAGATGAGCTGGTACTCCTCGACTGAGCGGTTGTGGATCCTGATAGGGTCTTCGAGGTGCAGGGGAGCAGTGGAGGTCCGGGGGCTGGAGGCCACATTAGAGACAGGTGGCAGGTCAGCAGGTTTAGGAGGAAGAGCCGCGGAGGTCTGCTTCCTTTTCTGGGGAAGGTCTGCAGAAGCAGCAGGGCGCCGGCGCTTTGTATGTGGCACCTGGAGAAGGTCAGCAAAACACGAGAGGATGTCAGACTCTTAGTAAACTTCTTACTTAACAACATACTTTTATCATTTTACAAGAGGAAACATCTACATCAGATGCAGAGGATTACTTGAAATGTGAGTATTTGGGGCATTAGTCCTGTACAATGGACCTTGTAGTCTCAAACTATTTAGTATTGACAATATACTCCATGTGTTTGCCTTTTTGTAAACCTGTCAAACAATCTTGTGGATTAAACTGTGTACAATTTCAAGGAACAGAGTTGAGGATCAGATGTCTCACCTGGTCGTCCCTGCAGCAGGGACACTGTCTGCAGACTGTAGGCCTCCTCTGGCGGGCAGAGACTCTCCTTCCTGTCTGGTTGTCCTGCGGGAGGACGGGCACTCCATCCTGCAACAACACACACTCATGTTAGGATGAGGCTCTACAAGTACATGCAGGATGGACCTTTTTCAAGTATTTAGTCATCTCGTAGTATACAAATCAAATGTGTTATTACTAGTTTTATGTGCTGGAAGATTAACTTGCCAAAGATGGATGTGGTTGTTGGATAAAAATCATAAATGAAGGAACATGAAACATGTAATCAAAGTCTGAAAACCTCCTCAAGACGAGACAGGTCCGGTAACAAATCAAGAGCCACCTTCAGGCCCTCATGTCAGTTAATATTGTGCTTTAGTGACACATATGTGACGTGTGTACAATGTTATATAATAAGCATATGTCTGTTTATTGTTTGAACATATAATATTGCACATGTATATGATGGAAATAATGCTAAGTTAAAATGAGTGACTTTAATTAGCTTGATTCAAAGTTACAATATGAATGTATTTCAGCTTGAAGCTGGGTGATATAGCCTAAAAAGTTAATATAAATGATTTGTATTAGATACAACATTTATTTGTTAATATTGTCATATAGCCTAGTTTTGATGAATGCATGTTTATTTTTGGTAGTTTTTAATGCAAAGATGTATTAATTGAGTCGTCACTGTATACTTGACCTTAATCTGATGGTTACACTGTTTAATGGTAGGCCTACTTATCGTTACAGGAGCCTAAATGATTTGATAAACATCAGTAAACTGTGAGGTTTCTGAAAATGTCGACGGCAAAGCACAGTGGAAACAACGGGGACTTTCAACGTTATGACATCTTACATTTTCCATAATTAAAGTGTGTTTTCTCGCTGTAATAACTATCAGGGAGTCTCTGACTCTTGTCGGGATGTAAAAAGACTTGAGAAGAAGCGATAATTTGGCAGAATCGTCGAGTGAAAGCGGAGAAAATATTTTCGTGACCGTCTTCAGGTAGTTATGGTTTAAATATTGATCCGATATTGACGCTAGTCCTGCGTCAAACCATAGCAACCATGGAATCCTCGACGTCCATTTTGTAAACATAAATATAAATATTGAATCTGTATATATATAACTGGTATTAAACTGGAAATGTATTACACGCAGCTTTCAGTTTGCTAGCTTAGAGATAAATCACAATGTGCAGCAGAGACAAATATCAATACATGGTTTATCGTTATCTTTAACCTAAAGACGAAACCTCTATGGAAAGAAATTATGAAAGCACTTAGTGGTAGGCCTACGTATCTGTTGATGTTGGTCTGATCATTACTCAAATACAGCAAGTTGAGTTTATGAAACATCTGATCTAAAATGTAAAGTACAATCAGCCTGAGATGAAGTCCATGTCTTCATATGAATTTACAGATCTGAATGCTTCCAGTGTCTGATATAAAACGTGTTTAACTCTATAAATATAGAAATGCTTACGTGCTGTGATTTCATTGCAATCATCATGTAAAATATAAACTAGACTTTGTTTATATTTTCCTCTGAGTGAACCATACTGTGGCAACTGGACACAAGATAGACCTGTGTTTTGTTAAGTAGAACATTAAAGAAAGAGTTTGTCTCTTTAATGATTGTTTTTTGGACAAAAGTTTCAAGTGAAGATTTACACTAATTTAATCTCTGTTCATTGCCTTTTTTTGATATCACAGGGCAGGGCTCTTCCTGGGTGTATGGCCTTCCTGAAGTGGGATAGGAGACAACAAGAACAACACAACCAGTGTGATCCACAGTGGTCAACACCTAGCACCCCATTATATACACGTTACGAAAAAACACTACAGTATAACTATTGAGAATTACTATAGAAATACCACAAAAAACTGCGATAGTATTTCTATGGTATTTTGGGACACACTATAGAGAATTACTTTAGTAATACTATAGAGTTGGCTATGGTGATCTTATAGTGAAGTTACAGTTATACTATAGTGTTTCCTGTAGTATTTCTATGGTTTTTCAGCCACTATAGGAAATTATTATAGCTATACTATTGAGTTTTATGTAGTATCACTATAGTGCTTTATATATTATTTCTATGGTTTTTTGGAACACACTACAGAAAATTACTATAGTAATACTATAGTTGGCTATGGTGATCTTATAGTGAATCTATAGTTAATTAGCTTTAATAATGATGTATTCATCCCTATAGTAAGTATGGTATCAACAAATACAAGTTAGCAAGCAGAGCAGTTTCAATTTGAAAGATAGGGACTTTATTCAGGGTTCTTACACCTGTTCCAAAGTCAAATTCAAGCACTTTTCAAGCATTTTCCAGGTTTCAAGCAGCTTACAGCTGTTGTAAATTACATATTTATATGCACATACTCAAATGATTATTTCCCTACCTCACATTAAATAAGATGTTCTTTATGCTATAAACAACCAAATGTGTGTTTCGTGATAGCCTTCTACACGAGGATGAAAAATGAAAGAAAAGAAAACAAAGTTTAATATTTCAAAATGAGTGACCTGTACGTAGACTGGGCCTCCCATATAACCTGGCTGAGCCAATATAAAACAATCAGCCAAATAACTTTTCAATACATTATAGATTACTATTTGTGAGGTACTTTTAGGTTAGCAGTGAACACAAGTCAGAGGTAAATGGTGTACTTTTCCTCCTCTACATGTATTAATACCTTTAGTTACTTCACAGATGTGGATGAATGATGTGAAATCTAATCAAGTGTTGAATCAGACTTTAGTTCCACCTGGAGTAAATCCACCAGCTACCCTGCAGTCTACAAAGCCATTCAGACTAGCTGCACCTTTACCAGCTTTGAGAACACTTTCATGATCAATCATTATAAAACATATATATATTATTCTGACATGGACCAATCTGCACAACGACTACTTTTACTGTCGCTACTTTCACTATATTTTGATGAGAATACTTTTCTACTTTTACTTGAGGAACATTTTGAATGCAGGACTTGTACTGTAACAGAGTATTCCTACACTCTGGTACAAGATCTGAGTACTTATAATTTCACTACAAGATCTGAGTACTTATTCCACCTCTGGTAGTGTATTAGTCTGAATTGTAGCCACAAAATCCCGCAGAGCTGCATAAAAATAGACTCATAATGATAACAAGTGGAAAATAATATTTACAAATGTGTAAAATGATTTTAGGTAATGTTGACTACTCAAGACTCCTGACTTATACATCTTCAAAGGAAGACTGTGTTCATTCTACAATTACATGGGATTAAAGCAAAATGTAGTTTTACTTGTATAATACTTCAATTTAATATAAAAGACAGTTTGTTTTCATGTTTTCAAATAAACAAAGTCTTGGCTTTCAGAATATTAAACTTGTTTCGGCAAATTCAGATGATAAATACAACTTTGAAGCTTCGGCATAATTACAAGCAGAGAACGGACTAATGTAACGTCACAGCAAGCATAACAGCCGGTGTTTCTTGTGAGTGTTTCCCGTTACACAAACGCACACACAAACTGTGTCTTCGGGTCAATGTGGCTGATTTCGATAGAGCAAGTCACATTTGGTTTAGGCACGAAACATACTACCAGTAGAAATACATTGCTTTCAAAATCGCTCTGTGTCGAATCAATAGATTATATTTCGTGACTATAACACGAAATGCAGTGAGAGCTTCATCCTCTGAACACCACAGGATGGCGACTGTAACGCACATATTAACATAGGCACGCTCCTCTGAAATGATTGTCCCCTGCAATTATTATTATCCCTCAATCGAGTTCGCTATTCAGCTCGCTAACGTTAGCTTAAACAAACGTAACATGCAACGTTAGCCTAATCTAAAATGCTCTACTACGGCGTACCTTTCATGTGGCTCGTCAGCGCACTCTCGCATCGTTATTTTTGCAAACTTTGCAGGAGGCTACTCGTGGGCTTGACCCACGTCTTAGCCATGGCTTGTATTTGTCTTCTGCTAGCCAACGCTCGTTGAAACGGCAACCTCCTGGCACAGTCATCTATCACTCTCATCAGAATGCCCGGGTCACACGTAACACAAACACTTGCAGGTCGCGCACATAGCGCGGGAAGGTGCAGCGGAGCTGTTTTATGTAGAAGCGAAGCAATTATTTTCTTTTAATCTAAAAAGCGAACTATTCAGTCAGACAGCAATTTATTGTAAAAGTAAAGCATTTACATTTTCAAGCACTTTATCTCAATTTCAAGCACCATTCCCAAAATTCAAGCACTTTCCCAACCTTGAAAACACCACGTCAAATTTCAAGCATTTTCAAGGATTTCAAGCACCCGTACGAACCCTGTTTATTAACAAAATAAAATACATTGTTCACAGAATATGAATAACTTAAATGTAAAAAATGTACAAGAACAATTTCAGGCCCGAAACAGAAATGGTTGGGCAATGAAATTAAGGGAAAAAGTGTCCCAACCCCTATATATAAACACATTTCACATTCATATACTTACAACCCATGCCTCTCCACCAAGTCAGAGAAGCAAACTTTGACAAGTTTGAGGCTGGTCTTCTCGGTAAGAATGGCATTAGTTTGCAGTTCATCAAATACTTCTGGAATTTTCTTCTTAAGTAGATCAGTTAGGCCATTCAGAAGAACTGTTTCTTGGCTGAACAAAACAATAAGAGCAAGCACAGCACAAAGTAAAGTTCTGGTCTGTGTGATTTTTTGAAACACAATTTAACAAGCATGATACATGTATACCTGAGTTTGACAGACTTCTCTTAGGACAGGCTGAAGATCCGGTGCTTCAGAAAAGTGCACTTGGAATCTGTCAAAGTTACTGATGTTCTCACTTCTATCAACATCTATAAACTCTTTGAAGTCTGTGTTGTATTTTAAAATCATATCCAGGACAAATCCAAATTCACCTGTTTCTTCCAGGAGATGGTTTGTGCTTTGGACACTGTAGATTATTCTATTAATTTCCTTTTTGCTAGGACTTTAACAGATTCCTGCAGCTCATTCCCGCTTCCTGTAATTATAAAAAAAAGACAAATTCATCCTGATGTTGACTAATCATATTATGCCAGATTAAATTAAATGCCATCATCGATCATCTTCCAGTTAAACCCATTAATACACACCTTATATAAATTATAAGCAGTATGGTAATTTTAAGTTAATTAACTTCACCCATAAAGACAACTTCTAGCGAAGCACAGGGGATATTCTGCTCAGCCTCCAGTGGCGTTTTCTCCTGGAGGCTGGGTATTTCTTCATCTTTTTTATTTGTATTAAAAAACATCTCTCCGCTGTTGTCAGTGAGTATTTTACAAAGACTGAAACAGCGCCCCTCTAAATTAATGTGTGGTGAAACACAGTATTGCACGCTACTCACTCTATACCACACCCGCAGTCCGCTGTGTCAGGGACATGTCAGGCCCTTCCCTTCCGACCAATCAAATAATCGAAAGGGAAGGCCCAAGGTGCAGTGTGTGACGCTGCATCTCACATACACAAGTTGCCTTAGCGACAAGAGGCAGATATGAAATCTCCCTTTTACACAATATAATATTTGCAAGTATAGAGTAGTGGCTGATGTTTTAGTCAGAAACAGGTAAACTGTAGTGTACACGTACGACTAATAACTTTAGTGCTAGTAAGTTACGTATTTGCACTGTAAGAGACTATATCAACGCAGCCTCTGTCGGTCTTCTCACTTGCACTTTCCCGCCACATCTGGCCGAACAATGAAACCTAGCCAAAGTAGCTAGATAGCATTAAACATATAGCTGCTAATGCTATAAATATAATGCCGATTGAAGAATGATGGTCACAGAAAAGAGTGTAAGCTACATTAAGTCAAGATAAAATAAATATAATAAAATAGAAGAACGGCTTAAAGGAAAATAATTGTCATCCAGGCAGCTAAACTCAAACAATAGTTAGCTGTTCAACATTGGCAAAACATATTTATCACTTTGTTAAAAACGTTTTGTTTCTGTAACTTACCTAGAGTTAGACTCTCCTCTGCTGACATCCATCCTCCACATCAGCCAGAGGTGAAATGGCAGTTGGGACATTTGATGGACAGTTGGACAGTTGAAAAATGATACATTTGAAATAACTCAACCGTGATTGGGCAGGACAGTGCCCAATGACAGTGCCCAATGTTAGCCCTGTGTTAGTCAAAACTAATGTGTTGACTATGTGCATTTTATTTTTTCTACTACACTGTGTAAAATAGTTCAGAAATGACACTGAATGTGTTGAATTGCCTTTGACACAGCAGTGTGTTAAAAAAAAATGACATTAATTCTAGGAGTGTAATACTTTTACAAACACTATGGTAATAATATGCATTCATTGACAATATCATATTACTATAGGAGTGGTCTATAGTGTGTTCAAAAAACAACTACAGAAACAATATATATTATACTATAGTTATAATATTTAAAATAATATAGGAATACTACAAAGATCTAGATACATAGCCTAGTATTACTATGGAAATATTATAGGGCTACTATAGCTAGTAAAATGGCACTACAGAAAAGACTATAGTAATACGATAACTGGTGAAAAATACTATAGAACTCTACAAACTTACTATAGGATACTATACAACTCTTATAGTAAACTATAGTAATACTACAGTTCATTTTCGTAAGGGTGCTTTGATATTGAATTAAATGAAAACACCTCTATTAAATAATCCTGTGTTCTGTGACATACTTTACCCTCAGTGATGTTTGTCTTTGCAGCCAATCTTATTTGTTACAGTGTATCGTGCACCAGGTCCTTATTCAGAATTCTTATCAGAATTCTCTGAGTTTTTATCAACTTTGGTTCTTAAAACAGACAAAGTAATTATCGTAGGTGACTTTAATATTCATGTTGACGATGATAAAAATAGCCTTACTGTTGCATTTAACTCTATATTAGATTCTGTTGGTTTCTGTCAGAGTGTAAATAAACAACCCACTGTTATAATCACACTCTCGACCTTGTTCTGACTTATGGTATTGAAATTGAGCAACTATTAGTCGAACCGCATAATCCTGCTTTATCCGACCATTTCTTAGTAACTTTTGAAGTACTGTTACTAGACTACAAAGCATTAGTCAAAAGCTCTTGCAGCAGAAACCTATCTGTTAGTGCTATAGCCACATTTAAGGAAGAGATTCAACCAATACTTAACTCGATAGCATGTCTGCATGTAGGGGAGGAAACTTATACAAAATGTACACCACCCCAAATTGATCATGTTGTTGATAGTGCTATAGATGCGCTGCGAATAAAATTAGATTATGTTGCTCCTTTGAAAAAGAAGAAAATAAAACAACATAGATTAGCTCCATGGCATAATGCCGAAACCCGCAAAATAAAGCAAAAGTCTAGACAACTTGAAAGGATATGGCGTTCCACTAAACTTGAAGAATCTCGTTTAATTTGGCATATTACTCTCAATGAATATAAGAAAGCACTGCGTAAAGCGAGAGCAGCCTACTACTCTTCATTAATAGATGAGAATAAGATAATGCAAGATTTCTTTTCAGCACTGTAGCCAGGCTGACAGAGAGCCACAGCTCGATTGAGCCTTCTATTCCCTTAGCACTCAGTAGTAATGATTTATGTGCTTTTTTAACGATAAAATTGTTACTCTTAGAAACAAAATTAATGACCTCTTGCCTTCGACCAGTATAGTGTTATCAACAGCTCCCGGAATCGTAAGTTCTAATATTACACTAGATAGTAAACTAGAATGCTTTTCAGCCATTAACCTTGAACAATTACATTCAATGATTCTCTCTTCTAAACCATCAACGTGTATGTTAGACCCAATTCCAACTAAGCTGTTGAAGGAAGTTTTTCCATTAATTAGCACTTCTTTATTAAATATTATGAATATGTCTTTATTATCAGGCTATGTTCCACAATCATTCAAAGTAGCAGTGATAAAACCGCTTCTTAAAAAGCACAACCTCGATCCAGAGGTTTTAGCCAACTATAGACCTATTTCTAATCTTCCGTTCCTCTCAAAAATTCTTGAGAAGCGGTCGCAAAACAGTTGTGTGATTACTTAAAAAACAATGATTTATTTGAAGATTTTCAGTCTGGCTTTAGAACACATCATAGCACAGAGACAGCTCTGGTTAAAGTCACAAATGATATTCTAATAGCCTCAGACAAGGGACTTGTCTCTATTCTTGTTTTGCTCGATCTTAGTGCTGCATTTGATACTATCGACCATGATATCCTATTGCAAAGACTAGAGCACTTAGTTGGCATACAGGGAACTGCTTTAGGCTGGTTTAGGTCCTATCTATCTGAACGCTCTCAGTTTGTACGTGTTAACGATGAATCTTCCACGCAAACCAAAGTTAGCCATGGAGTGCCACAGGGCTCAGTGCTCGGACCTATTTTGTTCACATTATATATGCTTCCGTTAGGCAATATTATAAGGAATCATTCTGTAAACTTTCATTGTTATGCGGATGATACTCAACTATATTTATCAATCAAGCCTGATGAAATTAATCATCTAAATAAAATTCAAGACTGCCTTAAGGACTTAAAAACGTGGATGACCTTAAACTTTTTGATGTTAAACACGACCAAAACTGAAGTTATTGTTACTTGGCCCGAAGAATCTACGAAACAAATTATCTAAAGACATACTAACTATGGATGGCATAATTTGGCCTCCAGTGAGACTGTAAGGAATCTTGGTGTTATATTTGATCAGGATTTATCCTTTAAACGCCCACATAAAATCAATTTCAAGGACCGCCTACTTCCATCTACGTAACATTAGCAAAAATCAGGCATATCTTGCCTCAAAACGATGCAGAGAAACTAGTCCATGCATTTGTTACTTCTAGGCTGGATTATTGTAACTCTTTATTATCAGGGAGTACAAGAAGTCAATCAAGTCGCTTCAGCTGATTCAAAATGCTGCGGCTCGTGTACTAACCAGAGTTAGGAAAAGGGACCACATTACTCCTGTTCTGGCTGCCTTACACTGGCTCCCTATAGAACACAGGATAGAATTTAAAATTCTTCTTCTCGCCTACAAAGCCCTTAATGGGCAGGCGCCATCTTACCTTAAATAACTCATTATACCCTACTGTCCTACTAGGGGCATTGCGTTCCAAGAATGCAGGGGTTGTTGGTTGTTCCTAGAATCTTTAAAAGTACAATGGGAGCCAGAGCCTTTTCTTATCAAGCTCCACATTTGTGGAATCAGCTTCCAGTTTGTGTTCGGGCGGCAGACACCCTATCCGTTTTTAAGAGTGCGCTTAAGACCTTCCTTTTTGATAAAGCTTATAGTTAGGGCTGATTAGATTCAGCCCCTAGTTTTGCTGATATAGGCTTAGTTTGTCGGGGACATCTTACTTCTTCCTTCTCTCTGTCTATACCCGTGTACACTCATGTTCCGATTAACCCAGCTTCCCCAAATGTCTTTCTTTTGGTGTCTATATACGCTGGGATCCGGAGTCATGGATGATCCTGCGGTCCTGTGTCCTGGATCGCGAGCGCTGGATCTTGAGTCGTGGCTGTGGTCCTGGATCATAGGTCCTGGATGGATATCCTCGTGGATTCATCTTCCTATTATACACACATGCATTTCCAAACATTTGGACTACCTATGTTGCAAATGTATTATCTTTTCAATTTACACACGGCATCTATTGCACGTCTGTCCGTCCTGGGAGAGGGATCCCTCCTCTGTTGCTCTCCCTGAGGTTTCTCCCATTTTTCCCTTTAAACTGGGTTTTCTTTGGAAGTTTTTCCTTGTACGATGTGAGGGTCTAAGGACAGAGGGTGTCGTATTGTCATACTGATATTCTGTACACACTGTGAAGACCACTGAGACAAATGTAACATTTGTGATATTGGGCTATATAAATAAACATTGATTGATTGATTGATTGATTGATGTGTTAAAGCTGAACTACTTCCAAACAATGTTGTCACCAGGAATCTGTTTCAACTGAAAGTATTTGTAACAACAAACAAATGTAATTCCTTCTCCATCACACAACCAGAAACAAGAAAACGTTTGTCCAGAGGGTGGCGCCAGAGGACAGGCTGAGTTACTACAAAGATCAAATGGTTTATCCTGTGAAGGAGCTATACACCAACTTTCACTGTAGTCAGTTTGCAAATATTAAAGAAATTTAATTATTATCAATCTTGTAGTTCACAATAAAAATGAATGTATCTACAAACAAAAACGTTTTAAAAACGTATTTAAAATGGGATGTCAACTTGCGAGTGTGTTACAATTGGTGCCACACTGCTGATTTATTAACTATTACTTCCATGAACAGTCGATTCAAAAATGATGTGCTGGTTATAGCAAGGGATTATATTCTTGGCATTTTGTTCTAATCATCCTTCAAGATAAAACCAGTATAAATTAATAATGAAATAAAGATGATGATCATTTTTAAAGAGCATACATTTATTTTTTCAAAAGGTAACTCCTGTAAAAGGTAATTATACAAACATCTAAAAATGAAGAATGAATGCAAATCAAGAATCTGGCTCTTTCCAGAGAAACTTAAGAAACAA
Source organism: Pseudochaenichthys georgianus (assembly GCF_902827115.2). NCBI lineage: Eukaryota > Metazoa > Chordata > Actinopteri > Perciformes > Channichthyidae > Pseudochaenichthys > Pseudochaenichthys georgianus. The sequence continues at coordinate 2,029 of NW_027262645.1, read as the reverse complement.
TACCTGGCTTGATCAAAACAGCTGCCACTGAATTGCACTTTATTACCGTCTTTAATACTATTAATAGTAGGTAAAAATGTACAAAAGTCTTACAAAGAAATAAAAACAGTCTAGAGCATGAGAAACAGACTTACATTTCAACACTGCCAGACTGAAAGGTTGTTCCACAAGCAAACTGACCCCCTATTCCATAATTCTTAAAACATGGCAAATGAAAATCAACACAAAATCCTGGTTCTCTAGTTAGGGATTACTTTTTTAAATCCATCCATCCTGAGGGGGGGCATGGACCAAATTCCAAGCCAATCTATTCAATAATTGTCAAAAATGTGTCACTAGAAACAGAAATGGTCAACCTCATAGTGACAGAGGAAGGGGATCTACCCATCCTCTGGGGTTCAGCACTGTCCATCAAATAGTTGAGCCAAACTGTTGGCAGGCTAAACAATTATTGATATTGAACCTGCACATGTACATTGGAGTTGTAACTAGTAATTGACCAATCAATAGGTGCCTCCAGAGAAAAAAATACCAACTTCCAAAAAATGCCAGAAAATGCAGTTTTTAGATCTTGGCTTTTCTCTGTTAAATATGATATTAAAGTCAACATCTTTGGGTTTGGACCATAGGTTTGGACTCAACAAAACATTGAATCACTTGGACTTTGAGACTTTTGAGGTTGTTCCTTTTTTATTATTTTTGGACAATTTATTGAACAAACAGTTTATCGTAAAAGTAATCTGCAGATTACTAATTAAAATAATAATTAGTTGCAGCCCTAATATAAACACTTAAATACTGTGTTCAAGTGTGGACACTACACTTTCTTTCCCCAAACCATCTCCATCTTCGCCACATGGGCCTTGGATGATTTGGAGAAGGTGCTTTTAACCACGTTGAGAGGAGCAGATTTAGCGCTGAGGTAGACCTTATTGAGACACGAAGGAACCCAGGACTCCTCTTCCTCCTCCTTCCCTACAGCTTCCACTCCTTTCTTCTTGTTCAGGGTACATGAATGGGCAAAAATGTATCCCGTCATAAAGGCGTCGAACCCGGCACGGTGCGATCCTGAGTCGGCGTTCTTCTTCTGCTCAGTCTTGGACGATTTCTCGCTTAATTTTTCACTTCCTCCATCTTTTGTTCTGCTTTCTTCACCACCATTTGTGTTGGTTTTTGCATTGTCATCAGTAGTGGGTGTTATTTCAAGTGTGTTGTCTTGGCTCACTCCGTTCCCCTCGATGTCTGTTTTCTCTCGTTCATTCTGTTGGGTGTCCATTAGAGACCCTTTTTCTGAGGATGACTCGGCCCCTTGCTTCTCATCTGGCGTTTCTTGCAGATCCACCGCCATGTGGGGGATTTTGTGTTGAGGGGCACCGTCTTCCGCTGCCTCGCCTTTACCTTTCCTTTTTTCTTTACGTCTCTTCCTCTTAGATCTCTTGTTCCCCAGGTCTTTCTCGTCCTGGAGGATGATCAGGTCAGTGTCGTGTGATAAAAGACACTCGCTGCCATTTGGACACCAGCCAAATGCCTATAGGACAAACATAGAGACAAGGATGTTAATAGTAAATACTGACTATTTGGCTTGTTTGTCTATTTCCCTTTCACTTGAACATAAAGAACAATATAAAGATTTCTTAAAGAAAGGGAAAACTCACGGAGAAGCGCTGGCAGACGTCAGTCTGTCCCTCAACAGAGCCCACAGCTGGACACACTCTGTAGTCCACGTAGCTGGACATCTGACCAGCGTACTGACAGAAATGTAGCTGAACGTGAGGCTCAGTTCCTCCAGAGGTGCCCCTGCGACTGCTATCCAGCTTACTGGAGGGAAGAGGAGGCAATGAGGGAACAGGCACTTCACGACATCAGCACTTCATTTTACAACACTGCTTCAATGCACAATAATGCTCCACAAGGTCTCCTGCTTTAGACAATAATGGACACGTCAGAGTCCAGATAACTGAGTGTTTTTATTACAGTTCAATCTGAACCTTATTATTTACTGTACAGTACATTACACAAATACACAACC
>NW_027262644.1:0-25767 GCF_902827115.2 Pseudochaenichthys georgianus | reverse complement strand
GGAGGAGGGGGGAAGGGGCTTTGGGAGGGTCCAGGAGGGAGGAGGGGGAAGGGGCTTTGGGAGGGTCCAAGAGGGAGGAGGGGGAAGGGGCTTTGGGGGGGTCCAGGAGGGAGGAGGGGAAGGGGCTTTGGGAGGGTCCACGAGGGAAGAGGGGGAAGGGGCTTTGGGGGGGTCCAGGAGGGAGGAGGGGAAGGGGCTTTGGGAGGGTCCAAGAGGGAGGAGGGGGAAGGGGCTTTGGGGGGGTCCAGGAGGGAGGAGAAGACGGAAAATAGTTTTTGGGATTGGAATAGGAAGATTGGATTTTATCTTGAAAGAAAGTGCTTTGTGCCTGAGAGATGGAAGCAGAGAAAGAGGAGAGCCTGATAGGTTAGGAGGTCGTCATGGTGTTTGGATTTCCACCGTTTCCGCTCTGCTGCCCGAAGGACGGTTCTATTAGCACGCAGTGCGTCATTTAGCCAGGGAGCAGGAGGGGACTGACGAGCCTGCCGAGATGTGAGAGGACAGAGAGAGTCCAGAGAGGATGTGAGAGGAGAGAGAGAGTCCAGAGAGGATGTGAGAGGAGAGCGAGAGTCCAGAGAGGATGTGAGAGGAGAGCGAGAGTCCAGAGAGGATGTGAGAGGAGAGCGAGAGTCCAGAGAGGATGTGAGAGGAGAGCGAGAGTCCAGAGAGGATGTGAGAGGACAGAGAGAGTCCAGAGAGGATGAGAGAGGAGAGAGAGAGTCCAGAGAGGATGAGAGAGGAGAGAGAGAGTCCAGAGAGGATGAGAGAGTAGAGAGGAGAGTTTCTGCAGCAGAGTTTGGAGGCAGGAGTTGGAAGGAGTCAGAGGAAGGGAGGGCTGAGAGCACCGATGAGGCAAAGGTAGAGGGGGAGAGGGAACGGAGGTTACGGCGGACAGGTGCAGGATGAGAAGAGATGAGTTTGTTATGTTTGGAGAGGGGTAGAGAGAATGAAATGAAGAAGTGATCGGAGGTGTGGAGCGGGTTTACAGAGAGGTTAGAAGCAGAGCAGGTCCTTGAGGATATGAGATCAAGGACACTGCCAGCTTTAACAGAGATGTTAGTTCGTCTATCTTCCCCGTCTGGAGGTTGAAGTCTCCGAGAAGTACAGCGGGAGGGCCAGTTTCAGGGATGTGTGAGAGGAGAGGATCTAACTCCTCCAAGAAGTCCCCCAAGGCTCCTGGTGGACGGTAGAGAACAACAATGGTCAGTTGTATAGGATGGGTCACTGTGACGGCATGGAATTCAAAGGTGGAAGGAGTGAAGTTAGGAAGCTTGAAGAGGGAACAGCTCCATTTGGGAGAGAGCAGGAGACCAGTGCCCCCTCCTCTGCCAGTGGGTCTGGGTGTATGGGAGAAGGAGCATGCTGTGGAGAGAGCTGCTGGGGTGGATGTGTTGGATGGAGTAATCCAGGTCTCAGTGAGAGCAAGGAAACCCAGGGACTGCAGGGAGGCGGAGCCAGAGAGGAAGTCAGCCTTAGGAACAGCTGACTGGCAGTTCCACAGGCCGCCTGAAACTAGATGCTGGATCTCAGTGGAGCACGTGGGATAGACGAGAGCAGGCCGGGTATATCGATTACGAGATACACGGGGCCAGTGATAATTGCGAGAAGACACATGAACAGGAATGGAGAAAATACACATGATTATAGCCTGAGGGGCTAAACAACCAAATAAAATAAAACGCCAGCGACACTTAGCTCAATCAAAGTAGGATGTGCCTCCTCGTGCCTCCAGCAGGACTCCTTTGTCTTTGTCAGTCTTACCCCCTAAACGCACCAGGAGCGTCTGCGCTGCGTTACGGCTGCGCTGCGGCGTTCGCAAAGACCGCGGCCACTCTAGTCAATGGGTGCTGTTCCACCAGACGCGCCGCGGCTCGCCGCGTCCCAGAAGCTCCTCGCCGCAAGGAATTTCTAAAATATAGGATGAATCCTATTTTTTAAGCGGCGCAGGCAGGAAGTGATGAAAATCACCTTGTTGTCTGCTTTGCTGGTTGAGGGGGTGCACCCAAAACCGGCTCCTTCTCCCCCCCCACCACCGTCTTTCAAGTAGGAGAATACTGCAGCGTTCTCCTCCGGTTTACAGGCACTGTCAATTATATATACAATAATTATGATGATGAATGCATATTTTTTTACCACTAAAATACAGCAACACATCTTTGATTCATGTCGTTTATAACTGGAATATTACAATTATTATTAACTGTGTCTGTCGTCTACAACACAACAACAACAATAAACCCGATTTAAACAGACACAAACATAAACCATTTAACTACGTAGCCTACTTACTTGTAGAAGTACAAAATGTCCAAAATCAACAACAACTGCGAGGCTGCACACACGACGCTCCGCTTCCGCAACGTTTTGAAACGCGCCTGGTGTGTGAGGTCGCAGGAGGAGGGCGCAGCGTGGCGCAGACGCTCCTGGTGCGTTTAGGGGGTAAGCCTGTCTGACTCACGCTCCAGGAAAGAGCTGCCTAAATGGACACCTGATTGCTGAGTTCTCACAGCTGTGGGGCCACGCCCCTTTAATTAGTTCATTCTCTGCAGCTGGTGGCCCTCGTGATGGCAACATGAAGCTTTGAATGAAGCATCGAACCACTTGGACAATTGTGTCGGAAATAGTGGGTTTAACGTATCTTTGCCTTTAAAAATATTCGATGCACACACACACTAAGACTGAATATCAGGTTCTATTTGCAATTAAAGATTGATAATTGTGTGTATTGGGTTATTGAGAAGAGACGAGAGAGTGCTGGACATGTTTTTGGGAGTAGAGGGCCTTTTATCAGTTATTAAAGTATTAAAGTTGAAAAGCAATGATTACAAGTACATCCATTCCGGGCTTTGAACCAGCTGCGCGGAGGACTCCGGGGGTGAGACACTTCAGAGGCCTGGGCTCCGGGGGTGAGACACTTCAGAGGCCTGGGCTCCGGGGGTGAGACACTTCAGAGGCCTGGGCTCCGGGGGTGAGACACTTCAGAGGCCTGGGTCAGGGTGAGACACTTCAGAGGCCTGGGTCAGGGTGAGACACTTCAGAGGCCTGGGCTCCGGGGGTGAGACACTTCAGAGGCCTGGGTCAGGGTGTGGGACACTTCAGAGGCCTGGGCTCCCGGGGTGAGACACTTCAGAGGCCTGGGCTCCGGGGGTGAGACACTTCAGAGGCCTGGGCTCCGGGGGTGAGACACTTCAGAGGCCTGGGTCAGGGTGAGACACTTCAGAGGCCTGGGTCAGGGTGAGACACTTCAGAGGCCTGGGCTCCGGGGGTGAGACACTTCAGAGGCCTGGGCTCCGGGGGTGAGACACTTCAGAGGCCTGGGCTCCGGGGGTGAGACACTTCAGAGGCCTGGGCTCCGGGGGTGAGACACTTCAGAGGCCTGGGTCAGGGTGTGGGACACTTCAGAGGCCTGGGCTCCGGGGGTGAGACACTTCAGAGGCCTGGGCTCCGGGGGTGAGACACTTCAGAGGCCTGGGCTCCGGGGGTGAGACACTTCAGAGGCCTGGGTCAGGGTGAGACACTTCAGAGGCCCGGGCTCCGGGGGTGAGACACTTCAGAGGCCTGGGTCAGGGTGAGACACTTCACGTATTGTCATACTGATATTCTGTACACACTGTGAAGACCACTGAGACAAATGTAACATTTGTGATATTGGGCTATATAAATAAACATTGATTGATTGACTTCAGAGGCCTGGGCTCCGGGGGTGAGACACTTCAGAGGCCTGGGCTCCGGGGGGGAGACACTTCAGAGGCCTGGGCTCCGGGGTGAGACACTTCAGAGGCCTGGGCTCCGGGGGTGAGACACTTCAGAGGCCTGGGCTCCGGGGTGAGACACTTCAGAGGCCTGGGCTCCGGGGGTGAGACACTTCAGAGGCCTGGGCTCTGGGGGTGAGACACTTCAGAGGCCTGGGCTCCGGGGCGAGACACTTCAGAGGCCTGGGCTCCGGGGGTGAGACACTTCAGAGGCCTGGGCTCCGGGGTGAGACACTTCAGAGGCCTGGGCTCCGGGGGGAGACACTTCAGAGGCCTGGGCTCCGGGGGTGAGACACTTCAGAGGCCTGGGTCAGGGTGAGACACTTCAGAGGCCTGGGCTCCGGGGGTGAGACACTTCAGAGGCCTGGGTCAGGGTCAGACACTTCAGAGGCCTGGGCTCCGGGGGTGAGACACTTCAGAGGCCTGGGCTCCGGGGGTGAGACACTTCAGAGGCCTGGGGCAGGGTGTGGGACACTTCAGAGGCCCGGGCTCCGGGGGTGAGAAACTTCAGAGGCCTGGGTCAGGGTGAGACACTTCAGAGGCCTGGGCTCCGGGGGTGAGACACTTCAGAGGCCTGGGCTCCGGGGGTGAGACACTTCAGAGGCCTGGGTCAGGGTGAGACACTTCAGAGGCCTGGGCTCCGGGGGTGAGACACTTCAGAGGCCTGGGTCAGGGTGTGGGACACTTCAGAGGCCTGGGCTCCCGGGGTGAGACACTTCAGAGGCCTGGGCTCCGGGGGTGAGACACTTCAGAGGCCTGGGCTCCGGGGGTGAGACACTTCAGAGGCCTGGGTCAGGGTGAGACACTTCAGAGGCCTGGGCTCCGGGGGTGAGACACTTCAGAGGCCTGGGCTCCGGGGGTGAGACACTTCAGAGGCCTGGGCTCCGGGGGTGAGACACTTCAGAGGCCTGGGCTCCGGGGGTGAGACACTTCAGAGGCCTGGGTCAGGGTGTGGGACACTTCAGAGGCCTGGGCTCCGGGGGTGAGACACTTCAGAGGCCTGGGCTCCGGGGGTGAGACACTTCAGAGGCCTGGGCTCCGGGGGTGAGACACTTCAGAGGCCTGGGTCAGGGTGAGACACTTCAGAGGCCCGGGCTCCGGGGGTGAGACACTTCAGAGGCCTGGGTCAGGGTGAGACACTTCACGTATTGTCATACTGATATTCTGTACACACTGTGAAGACCACTGAGACAAATGTAACATTTGTGATATTGGGCTATATAAATAAACATTGATTGATTGACTTCAGAGGCCTGGGCTCCGGGGGTGAGACACTTCAGAGGCCTGGGCTCCGGGGGTGAGACACTTCAGAGGCCTGGGCTCCGGGGTGAGACACTTCAGAGGCCTGGGCTCCGGGGGTGAGACACTTCAGAGGCCTGGGCTCCGGGGTGAGACACTTCAGAGGCCTGGGCTCCGGGGGTGAGACACTTCAGAGGCCTGGGCTCCGGGGGTGAGACACTTCAGAGGCCTGGGCTCCGGGGCGAGACACTTCAGAGGCCTGGGCTCCGGGGGTGAGACACTTCAGAGGCCTGGGCTCCGGGGTGAGACACTTCAGAGGCCTGGGCTCCGGGGGAGACACTTCAGAGGCCTGGGCTCCGGGGGTGAGACACTTCAGAGGCCTGGGTCAGGGTGAGACACTTCAGAGGCCTGGGCTCCGGGGGTGAGACACTTCAGAGGCCTGGGTCAGGGTCAGACACTTCAGAGGCCTGGGCTCCGGGGGTGAGACACTTCAGAGGCCTGGGCTCCGGGGGTGAGACACTTCAGAGGCCTGGGGCAGGGTGTGGGACACTTCAGAGGCCCGGGCTCCGGGGGTGAGACACTTCAGAGGCCTGGGTCAGGGTGAGACACTTCAGAGGCCTGGGCTCCGGGGGTGAGACACTTCAGAGGCCTGGGCTCCGGGGGTGAGACACTTCAGAGGCCTGGGTCAGGGTGAGACACTTCAGAGGCCGGGGCTCCGGGGGTGAGACACTTCAGAGGCCTGGGCTCCGGGGGTGAGACACTTCAGAGGCCTGGGCTCCGGGGGTGAGACACTTCAGAGGCCTGGGCTCCGGGGTGAGACACTTCAGAGGCCTGGGCTCCGGGGGTGAGACACTTCAGAGGCCTGGGTCAGGGTGAGACACTTCAGAGGCCTGGGCTCCGGGGGTGAGACACTTCAGAGGCCTGGGTCAGGGTGAGACACTTCAGAGGCCTGGGCTCCGGGGGTGAGACACTTCAGAGGCCTGGGCTCCGGGGGTGAGACACTTCAGAGGCCTGGGGCAGGGTGTGGGACACTTCAGAGGCCTGGGCTCCGGGCTGAGACACTTCAGAGGCCTGGGCTCCGGGGTGAGACACTTCAGAGGCCTGGGCTCCGGGGGCGAGACACTTCAGAGGCCTGGGCTCCGGGGTGAGACACTTCAGAGGCCTGGGCTCCGGGGTGAGACACTTCAGAGGCCTGGGCTCCGGGGGCGAGACACTTCAGAGGCCTGGGCTCCGGGGGCGAGACACTTCAGAGGCCTGGGCTCCGGGGGCGAGACACTTCAGAGGCCTGGGCTCCGGGGGCGAGACACTTCAGAGGCCTGGGCTCCGGGGGTGAGACACTTCAGAGGCCTGGGTCAGGGTCAGACACTTCAGAGGCCTGGGCTCCGGGGGTGAGACACTTCAGAGGCCTGGGCTCTGGGGGTGAGACACTTCAGAGGCCTGGGGCAGGGTGTGGGACACTTCAGAGGCCCGGGCTCCGGGGGTGAGACACTTCAGAGGCCTGGGTCAGGGTGAGACACTTCAGAGGCCTGGGCTCCGGGGGTGAGACACTTCAGAGGCCTGGGCTCCGGGGGTGAGACACTTCAGAGGCCTGGGCTCCGGGGGTGAGACACTTCAGAGGCCTGGGCTCCGGGGGCGAGACACTTCAGAGGCCTGGGCTCCGGGGGCGAGACACTTCAGAGGCCTGGGCTCCGGGGGCGAGACACTTCAGAGGCCTGGGCTCCGGGGGTGAGACACTTCAGAGGCCTGGGTCAGGGTCAGACACTTCAGAGGCCTGGGCTCCGGGGGTGAGACACTTCAGAGGCCTGGGCTCTGGGGGTGAGACACTTCAGAGGCCTGGGGCAGGGTGTGGGACACTTCAGAGGCCCGGGCTCCGGGGGTGAGACACTTCAGAGGCCTGGGTCAGGGTGAGACACTTCAGAGGCCTGGGCTCCGGGGGTGAGACACTTCAGAGGCCTGGGCTCCGGGGGTGAGACACTTCAGAGGCCTGGGCTCCGGGGGTGAGACACTTCAGAGGCCTGGGCTCCGGGGGCGAGACACTTCAGAGGCCTGGGCTCCGGGGGCGAGACACTTCAGAGGCCTGGGCTCCGGGGTGAGACACTTCAGAGGCCTGGGCTCCGGGGTGAGACACTTCAGAGGCCTGGGTCAGGGTGAGACACTTCAGAGGCCTGGGCTCCGGGGGCGAGACACTTCAGAGGCCTGGGCTCCGGGGGCGAGACACTTCAGAGGCCTGGGCTCCGGGGGCGAGACACTTCAGAGGCCTGGGCTCCGGGGTGTGGGATGAATGATCAATAATGTTAACCCCGTAACGATGTGTTCTTTGTCCCGATGTGCTCTCTTCGGTTGCCTTCTTGTTTCTAGCATGAATATTGCATTTCTCATTTTCTCACCAATAGCCTGATTGTACTCGTTTGTTCTGAACCCGCTGTTTTGTTGTTATGGAAAATGTAAAACATGATTGCTTTGTTATACCAATGAGGTTCCTACAACCATTTTCTGCAATAAAAATATTCTTTAAAAAAAAGAACATTAGTTTCTTTCGGCCATTTTTGTAAAAGAGTTCTTGAGGTTTTTTCATGTGTCTTTGAACCTGCGGGCCACCGTACACCAGAGCTTAGAGACACTGCAGATCGAACTAACATTTAAAACTAAAAGCAACAGACAAGTTGCTGCTTATTGATAATTAAGTCATTATTTTATAAGTCTGAAAAGTGAATATTTCTTTACTAACTTTAAAGTATCTGAATATATTTGAGTTGATGTCGTGATATAGGGATTTAAGAAACACTGATGGAGGTTTCCTTTCAGTTTAAAAAGCCAAACAGCCGATGCATTCATCCGTACCATGCCCCACAGCTCCAGAGGATCCAACACGTCAGGGTGAAGAAAGAAACGAAACAACGTTAAAATGAATCAACAGGAAGTCAGACGGTCGTTAAAAACGAGTTGTTTTTATAGCAATAATGCAAAGTCACATTCCCCTCATTAATGATACATCAGAACAACCGAACATTCAAACCAAATCATGCGTCTCCCCTTCAGGACGACAGCGGGAATAAAACAGACATTTCAAGCTGAACGTGTGGATTTCATCTCTGGGCATTCAGTGCTTCAAAGCTCATCCATTCAAGCATCCTCAGAGTCTCCGTCCACTGACAACATGCACCGTGTGGCCAGAAGCACGTGGACGCCGCACTGCACTCTAAAGGATGCTCACTTGGTGACCTCGTTCAGCAGAAAGGGCTAAATAAATACATCTGATTCATCCCTGCATGATGAACAGGAAGGAGGTCAGAGCCACCGAGCATCTCCTTCCTCTTCCTCTGGGATGCTGCGCGGCGTTAGGCTTTCAAACACATCTGTTCAAGTGGAAACAAGTCAGACTGAAATCTCAGGATTACTGAAGCGAGGAATCTCAAACAAAATCATAATGATGTTGGTAATCTGCTTTTCTCTCCGTCCGTACTTTGTTTTATTAAAGTGGATATCTTTGGACATTTGAAGACATCACCACACACACACACACACACACACACACACACACACACACACACACACACACACACACACACACACACACACACACACACACACACACACACACACCACACACACACACACACACACACACACACACACACACACACACACACACACACACACACACACACACACACACACGAACTAAAAGCTGATCTTCAGATCGTTCTCCTCGTTTAGAAAATAAAAAACCAAGTGACTTTTTTTTTCACATTAAAAATAATTTCAAATCATGAGTCTGTTGGCTTCTCTGTAGACACACACTCAGTCTCTCACTCCGCCACACTCTCTCTCTCTCTCTCTCTCACTCTCACTCCGTCACTTACTCAGTCACACTCTCTCTCTCTCTCTCTCTCTCTCTCACTCCGTCACTCACTCAGTCACACTCTCTCTCTCACTCCGTCACTCTCTCTCACTCACTTAGTCACACACACTCTCTCTCACTCCGTCACTCTCTCTCTCTCACTCAGTCACACACTCTCTCACTCTCACTCCGTCACTCACTCAGTCACACTCTCTCTCTCTCTCACTCCGTCACACACTCTCTCACTCTCACTCCGTCACTCACTCAGTCACACTCTCTCTCTCACACACACACACACACACACTCTCTCACTCCGTCACACTCTCTCACTCAGTCACTCTCTCTCTCACACTCTCACACACACACACTCTCTCACTCCGTCTCTCACTCTGTCACACACACTCTCACTCCGTCTTACTCTCACTCTCTCACTCCGTCACACACTCTCTCTCACTCAGTCTTACTCTCTCTCTCTCACTCCGTCACACACGCTCTCTCTCTCAGTCTTACTCTCTCTCACTCCGTCACACATGCTCTCTCTCACACACTCTCTCTCACTCCATCACACTCTCTCACTCCGTCTTACTCTCACTCTCTCTCTCTCACTCAGTCACACACTCTCTCTCACTCAGTCTTACTCTCTCTCTCACTCCGTCACACTCTCTCTCTCTCTCTCACGCACTCTCTCTCACTCAGTCTTACTCTCTCTCTCTCACTCCGTCACACTCTCTCTCTCTCACTCACACACTCTCACACTCAGTCTTACTCTCTCTCTCTCACTCCGTCACACTCTCTCTCTCTCTCTCTCACTCCGTCACACTCTCTCTCTCTCTCTCACGCACTCTCTCTCTCTCACGCACACTCTCTCTCTCTCACTCACACACACTCTCTCACTCTCAAAGGAAAATGGCGGCTGCCGTCGGGCAGCTAAGGCAGAAACCCCGCAGCAGCGTCCTCTCAGCTGCTGCTCAGAGATTAATACTTAAAAATAGAAAAAAGTGACGTGTTTTTAATAAAACTCTCCGCCTGGTTCTCGTTCTCAGCGTCAGTTCGAGAGCGATGGAGCGCTCAGTGGAACTCCACGAACTCCTCCAGGGTTCTGGGGATCTGGTTGCGGTACGTGATGCGATGCCTGCGCACCGCGCGCGCCGCCAGGCACTTCAGACTCATCTTCATCTGCGTCTTCAGCAGGATCTCCGACACGCCCGTGGTGCTTTTGTCCAGCGGCGTCTTTAAAGACAAAGTCGACTTTAGTGTCAAAATACAAGCAAGATCATTTCTGACGAGGATCTGAAGGAAACATTGGAAAGTCTCACGAGTGCCTTTTTCTGACTCTTTTTCACTTTTCCCCGGTTCCTTCTATATATATATATATATATATATATATATAGTCAGTCGATTAAAATAGTTAATCGCACATTTTTGATCTGTTCTAAATGTACCTTAGAGGAATATTTTTCTCTTATCAACATATGAGTGGACAAATATGCTTTATGCTAATGTTTATTATCATTTGAACAATGACAAATATTCTCATGAATATTAGAATATTAAACACAACAACCTGGAACCTCTCTAATACAATAATACAATACAAATGTTGTGTGTGTGTGTGTGTGTGTGTGTGTGTGTGTGTGTGTCTATGTGCAACTCAGGCATATGCTCGAACGGGAGCTGCCTGGACGCTGCAGTCATGTTGCACTATCCGTGCTGAGTGTGCTGACTTCTCCTACAATGTCCCACTGTCTGCATCAAGTCAAGTGCTCGGTGCAGTTGTGTGGATAGGGCGCTCCTCTGTTTTCATTTAAACAGCTCCTTATATCCGTTAGCGCAGCTAGCTAGCACCAGATGCTAACAACAACAATGCACGTAAGGTCTCTCCCTCGCTCGGGCCACACACACACACACACACACACACACACACACACACACACACGGTCCTCCCGATGGCCAGGCGGTGCCTGCCGGTGAGCGTGGAAGTGTGGTCTGCCTCAAGCGGGCAGCAGGAGCGGGGCTGTCAGCATCAGCTCGTAGACGGTATTTTAAACTCGATGCGCTCTGAAGCTACGGGGCGCCGAGGACAAAAAATATACATGCGTTAATCGCGTTCAAATAATTAGTGGCGTTATTTTTTTTTTCCGTTAACGCGTGTATGTATATATATATATATATATATATATATATAGTGGGGCAAAAAAGCATTTAGTCAGCCACCAATTTTCATCCTAGGTATACATTAATATATATTAGGGGTGCAACAACTAATCGACTTAATTTTTTACCCAATTGTTTTTCACACATTTTTGGAAATAAATAAAAACATGTTCAAATAAGTTTAGAGACCAAGTCTAATTTGTCAAATGTATTGAAGCTTTCATGTGTGGGATTCACAATCAGGCCAGCTGTAGAGAAGACCCTCAGCTGGAACGGAGGTTGCGGGTATAGCATGTATATATAAGTTTAATTTGGCATAGTTTGACCTCTACACCACACTCACTAACCTGGTCCAAATATTTCCACTCCTTTGACGCCATGTCTGTGTCGGACTCTTCTTGGAGTGTAAATAATTACCGGACTATGACTGGTAAAATATGTTGAATACCGGCAAAACTAAATATCTCCTGTCAAAATGTCTCTGCACTTTGCCGCCACACACGGTTGCCAAGCAGCGCTTATTGTTGTTTAGGCTGGCCATGTGTCGCGAGTGTTGACGGGGCGGGGAGCACGCTCATGAACTGTTAGCGCCTGAACCTCCAACGGCTGCGGAGCGCATTAGGGCCTAAGATGAGGTTTGAGTCTGCGTGACCTGCGTGCAGGGAGGGGCAGCAGCCGTATCATTGGCTAGAACTAGGTCTGATGGATTTGGACATAAACACGAGTGAAGTATAACCGGACGCGAGAGAGAGACAGAGAAAGAGAGAGAGAGGGAGAGAGAGAGACAGAGAGAGAGAGAGGGAGAGGGAGAGAGAGGGATCAGCACCTGCAGCTCTGCCCGCTGTGAGGGAGCAGAACACACCTTTAGACCCGACACATTTAGCTGTGGCACAGTCGTATATATTATATACATTGAATTATTCAATTTGATAATATGTAATCAACTTAGGCATCCCATCCCATTTAAATAAATAATAAACATATTCATAACTCATATTCGATACCTGAATAATTTAGAACATTCGATTACTCGTTCCCATCCCTAATATATAAATATATATATACCTTCTTCTGCTTGTTGGTCATGTCGGTGTGCGCACCCGCCTCCACCAGGCTGATGATGATGGCGTGCAGCGTGAGGAAGTCGCTGATTGGCCGGTTGTACTGAACGATGACGTGCAGCGGCGTGTTTCCCTCGTGGTCCACGGCGTTCACCGGCGCGCCGCAATCCAGCAGCAGCTTCGTGACCTGAGCGCTCGGGAAACTGCACACGTCGTTGGTGTGGAAGTCGTCCACCGGCGTGCTGGAGCTGATGGCGAGATGAAGCAACGACGCGCCGTCACGAGAGCGCGGGTCCATCTGGATCAGGTCGTAGATGTGCTTGTTGATGCGCGCGCGATCCTGCTCGCCACAGGTGGTCTTCGTAGTAATGCAGACCAGGTACAGGAAGGTGAACACGTTGGACTCGTAGTTGTCCTGCGCCGACGGTAGTTCTGCCTCGGTGGCGGTTTCGACCCTCGCCATGCTGCGTTGGATCTCCAGCACGCTGCAACTCAACACCTGCTCCACGCTCGGCGCCACAACGCGCTCCTTCAGATGCACCATCTGCGAGAACACCTGGGCGAAGCGAAGCAGGTCTTTGTGCGTGTTGCGGTTGCCTTTCTGCCGCAACCTCAACGCGTGAAGCCACAGTTTGATGCACTGCTCGAACTCCATGTTGTCGGCATAGACGGCGCCGCGGTAGATGATCGGATGAGACACGTCGATGTTATCGGAGCCGAGAACGCGCTCCCGTATCATCAAACCCTCCATGTGCAGCGCATCTCGATCCACCCTGATGGCTTCCAGATCCGACATCGTACGACACTCGGTTCGCCCGCCGTACGCCTCGATGGCAGGAAGAAGCTCCTTGGCGATAACGTTGTTTGGATGGCGATGCCTCTCCACCATCGCCATGTGCAGGTAGTGATACGTCCTCTGGATATCGTAGTTCTCGCGGTCGTTGGCAAAGGAAGCGCCGAGCAGCTCCAACGCTTCGATGCGACTCTTAGCATCGCAATCGGCGTGTTCCAGCAACAACTCCACGACCTCCGCTTTGCAACTTTCCGCCGCTACCTTCAGAGGAGTCATGCCGTGCCCGTTCACCACCATGTGGGCCTGGCACCGCACCAACTCCTTCACGATCTCGAGGTGCCCCGCTTCGGCCGCGAAATGCAAAGCGGTCGCCCCACAGTGCGCCTTGGCGTTGGGATCGGCGCCGCGTTCAAGCAGGAACTGGACGACATCGGCGTGCCCTTTGTACGCGGCGATCATCAGGCAGGTGTTGTTGTACTTGTTGGTGATTCGGATGTCGGCGTCGTGCTCCACCAGGAAGCGCACGATGTCCAGGCGTCCGTCGAAGCAGGCGGCGCGTAGAGGCGTGGAGTTGGTGATGGTGGTGTGGTTCACGTTGGCGCGGTGGCTCAGGAGGAGGCGGACCACATCGAAGTGTCCGGCGCCCGCAGCGCACCACAAGGCCGTCGCTCCGTCGATCACGTAGCTGTTAGAGAGAGAAGAAGAGCGGGGACTCAGAACACAGAGAAGAAGAAGAAGAAGAGACCGTCCGATTGGTCTCTGGTTTTATTTAACATCTTAAGGAAGAATATTTAGTTTCCCTAAACCGTAATTGTTTTTATGATTCGTCAGAAAACTGATTCATCTTCACAGTATATAGATTTCATTGGGATGAACCCGAGACGCAGCATCTCGTTTCCAAGGGGGTCGGGACTAGCAACAACGTACAGAGGCACACAAAAAGACAAACCACGTACAGTCTGTTACGTGAAACGAAAACAGACAAAAGCAACCGTCTGATGTGCTTCTGATTTTAACATAAAACATCTAAAGGAAGGATATTTCTGTCTCGCTACACCTCAAGTGCTTGTTTGTTTACAAAAATACAGAAAAAATTACCAAAGAAATTGTATATTTTGGAAAAGCTCAAATCAAAGAATTATCAGAGGAAACTTTCTTTAGCCTGCCTCGTGACGTCACAGAGAGGGTGTGTGTGTGTGTGTGTGTGTGTGTGTGTGTGTGTGTGTGTGTGTGTGTGTGTGTGTGTGTGTGTGTGTGTGTGTGTGTGTGTGTGTGTGTGTGTGTGTAGCAGGAAAAACCAGCTCTCAGTTTCAGTTCAGAGAGGAGAGACAGGTTTCTGCCGCTCAGTAAACAAAACCTAACTCAGGGAAATATAAACCGTCAACACGTGACTTTTCTAAATGTTCTGAACACACCGATGCTTCTTCCGGAACAAAATCATTTCCTAAATTGGGATCAAATAAAGTTTCTATATAAAACGTATATTTCTTATATATAAAAATCATATCATGTATTTTTAACAATGGCTTTTGATGAAGTTTTAAGATTGAATCATTCACACAGTTTAATTAAAACATGGCATTTTTTATTTCTTTTAGTCTCTATTGGATTTTAATTTAAGTATCTGTTGTTTTATTTTTGTATTTGCATATCTGTTTTAATTGTGTTTTTAGTGTCTGCTTTAATTGATGTTAGTGTCTGTTGGAGTTTCATTTTTTATCTTAGAAGTGTGCTGTCTTTTTTGGGGAGGGTGAATCTTGTCTGTTAACATTTTTATTATTTAAATGTTCTCTTTATTCTGCTTTATTTGAACGTTTTGACCCCTTTACCCTCTTCTACATGAAGCCCTCACAAACAGGCACTGGTTAGACATGCTTTTTAACACAAAGTAGTCCCTCTCACCCGTCGAACCGCACGGTGCCGGTCTGCTCCGTGTTGACCCGGTAGTGATCCACCAGCAGCCGGACCACCTTGTCGTGTCCGTTCCGGGCCGCGATGATGAGCGGAGTGGACCTCTGGCCGGCCACCTGGGTCACATGGCTCAGCAGGAACCGCACCTCCTCCTCCGGGTGGTTGTGCAGCAGCGCGGCCAGCGTCAGGACCCGGCCTTCGCTGGCCGCCTTGAACACGTACCCGGCCAAAGGCTCCATGTGGACCCGGTACACAGCAGCCAGGTCCCCGGTTCCAGCAGCAGCCTGATCCCCGTCCGCAGCGAGGACCCTCCCATTAAAGAGTCCAAACCCGGCCCGGTGCACACATGAAAAATCCACCTTCTCCGTAATGCAAGAAAAAAAAAAAATCAGGGTTCGAGGGGCGTTTTTCCAACTCAAGTGTCCGATTCTAAGTGATCTTTTTCGGGTTGGTTTTCTCGAAGAGCCGCTGATAGCCGGTTAGCTTAGCGTGCTAAAGTTAGCGAGCTAACAAACTAACAAAATACACCTTCTCTGTAATGCAAAAAAATAATAATCACGGTTCGAGAGGCGTTTTTACAACTCAAGGGTCCGATTCTGAGCGATGAATTCCGGGTTGGTTTTCTCCAGGAGCCGCTGGTAGCCGGTTAGCTTAGCGTGCTAACGTTAGCGAGCTAACGGCCGCTTTTTGAACTCCACCGTTTGTTCGGAATCAAACTGACGCCGTGTTGTTGGTGGTAAAAGAGAGTCTCGTGGAGAAGTTTCTGGATTAAAACTCAACACGAAGGAAGATTTTAAACAAAAACAAGCTCTTTCACCTTCTGTGAAACTAGTCCTGTACCGGAAATTAACGTTCAACTTAAAAATAGCTCCGACGGGAACTGTCTCCGGATGATATAAGTTCCCTTAGACGGACTTCCTCTTCTGTTTAAAAACTACAAAAAACTGCAATGACTACAAAGGGTAAACAGAGGAATAAATAAATACAAATAACTTAATTCAAACAATAGTAACACACAAAAGCGTTTAAAATCGTCACTTTGAATGCAGAACTTTTGGTTAACTTACTAAAATCTGAACCAGACAAAATAACGAAATATTCTGACACTTTAAGAAGATTTTAAGATGAATTCTCCAATTAATATTAGCAGCATAAACATTACTTATGTCCTAA
Organism: Pseudochaenichthys georgianus; assembly: GCF_902827115.2. Classification (NCBI taxonomy): domain Eukaryota; kingdom Metazoa; phylum Chordata; class Actinopteri; order Perciformes; family Channichthyidae; genus Pseudochaenichthys; species Pseudochaenichthys georgianus. The sequence goes on along the minus strand of NW_027262644.1, from coordinate 9,843 downwards.
AGTAGTGCTTTTTCCCCGTAATAATAAAGTTAGACAGACAGCCCTTCAAAACGCCACCGTCTGTTCAGGTTAAACTGGAGCCGTGTTAAAGGAAGTAAAAGAGACTCTGCTGGAGATAAAACTCAAAGAGTGCAAGATTTGAAACACAAACGAGCTCTTTCACCTTCTGTGAAACTAGTGTTATATAGGAAGGTGCCGTTCAACTTAAAAATAGCTCCGACGGGATCTCACTCCAGATGATTTAAGTTCCCATACACGGACTTCCTCTGTGTGTTTTTTTAACAACACAGAACTTTATTGAACAGTGACAATGACTACAGAGGTGCACGATGGAATACAAATCCAGAAATAATAGTTTAGGACCACATCACGAGAAAACATATTTTGGATGTCACAAAGGGTAAAGTGAGTTAATTTGTTTGTATTTACAAAATTAACAAAGTACAATTACTTTAAAGGAAAACTTTAAAAATCGTATTTTTTGATGCAGAACTTGAGTAAAAGTACAAGTACTCAGATCTTGTACTTGAGTAAAAGTGGAAGTACTCAGATCTTGTACTTGAGTAAAAGTATAAGTACTCAGATCTTGTACTTGAGTAAAAGTAGAAGTACTCAGATCTGGTACTTGAGTAAAAGTGGAAGTACTCAGATCTGGTACTTGAGTAAAAGTAGAAGTACTCAGATCTGGTACTTGAGTAAAAGTAGAAGTACTCAGATCTGGTACTTGAGTAAAAGTAGAAGTACTCAGATCTTGTACTTGAGTAAAAGTAGAAGTACTCAGATCTTGTACTTGAGTAAAAGTAGAAGTACCAGAGTGTAGGAATACTCTGTTACAGTAAAAGTCCTCATTCAAAATGTTCCTCAAGTGAAAGTAGAAAAGTATTCTCATCAAAATATAGTGAAAGTAGCGACAGTAAAAGTAGTCGTTGTGCAGATATATATGTTTTATAATGATTGATCATGAAAGCAGGGCCGCCCCTGGCCAACTTGGGGCCCCAAGCGACATTGTGAGATGAGGCCCCCCCCCCCCAGTGGCGTAACAAGGTTGTGATTGGCCCCGGTGCAAATATTTTTTGCCCCCCCCCCCCAATTCAGCGTTGCTTGCTTTTTATTTTCTCTCTCTCTCTCTCTCTCTCTCTCTCTCTCTCTCCACTTTCAAAATCTATTTAAAACTCATAACAAACAAACAAAATACCCAAAGTTGTCTTGAAATTAACTAATTAAATATAGGTTTTTTTTTTTTTTATTAACTTTTTTTTTCTTTGGCCCTCCGGCCCACACACAGCACCGGCCCACCGGGGAAACTCCCGGTATTCCCAATGGCCAGTCCGCCCCTGACTGAAGGTATGCATGTAGTGGAGGAAAAGTACACCATGTACCTCTGAACTGTAGGGTAGAAGTACACAGTAGCATAACATGGAAATACTCAAGTAAAGTACCTCAACAATGTACTTATATTACAGTACTTGAGTCAATGTATTTAGTTACTTAACACCTCAGTTGTTGGATCTTTTAGGATGTTTTGCAGATTCCCTTAAATAAAGGTTTTGATGCAGGATGGTTTCAGGGATTGGATCATCCAGGTGTTCCTGATCAGTGAAACTCATCGTTTCCTGACTGTTGTTTAAACCAGATTAAATCTCTCCAGTAAAACATCGGGGGGTTTAAACAGATTACGGCTTTATCTGCACGCAGATTACCTGCAGTTGCACTGAGAGGAGGCTGTTTCTTATCATCAAACCATTCACTTTGTTCCAGGGACAACGGCTTCAGGGAGGAGGCGCTGGGAAGAAGAGGACTTATTAGCTAACTAGGATACCTGATGGAGGAGAAGTGGAGGTCGTCCGGATCATCTCTGCGGACGACCTGATGTTTCTCTCGCTGCTTAAGTACTGTGATATTGTTTAAATCATATAATATGCAGTCGTTCCCCAGGAAGAGGAAGAACCCGGCTCTGCTGGCAGCGACGCTCACGGGCAGGTTTGTCAAATTCAACTTTATTTTCTTGAAGATTAATTTAAAAAGTCTTCCTAGCTACTTTACTGTGCTTAAAGGTGTTGCTTACATTCAACTTGTGCCGCTGGCTCCCGTCTCTGAGCGGCGCCCTGCTGCCAAGTCTCTGGCTGGTGTGTTGGTGTGATTATCCTGCTCACAGAATGCATGCCGAATGAAAGTGAAAGCAGCAGCTGGACATTAGCACTCCTGCCTGGATGTGTGACTCAGAGGATCAGAGCAGATTAGCGCTGCAGGAAATCCACTTTCTCAGAGTGTAGGAGTTTTGGAGGCGACCATATGCCAGGTCACGACTGCCTGCACTCTCGGATGGAATTACACTTCGATCCAGACAGAAATATCTCACAACTTTGGGATGTGATTAAATGTTTTTACATTCAAGCAGCAACATCCAGGTCTGAAGCCAAAGTGCCTTAAACCCATCATTCTCTCAGATTGTGTAGAAGTCTATGAGAAATAAGCTCTCTCGATCTATCACCTCAGTAAACAGTTGCCTGATACGTTTATGTCTTAACATCTAGTAATAAGTCTTCTTCAATATGGCTTGATGGCCATAAAGTACATACTGGTCTCTTTCAGATTCAAAGTATGTGGGAGCTACCTCTGATTGACTGGTTGCTTCCACGCTGTCCCTCAACTTTAACACTTTCACAGTTTATGTATTCACGTTCAGACCTATGTTCTGTGCCTGTGCGCTGCGGCTAACCGGATAGCTAGCATCCTTTGTTAGCTGTTGGTGCCGTGGTGTGTGTCTCTCTCCCCCTCTCCCCCTGCGTGTCTCCCTCCAGGTGCAGCCTCTCCCCCATCAGGGCCTCCATAAAGGACCTGAGGAAGGCTGCCGCTTCCTTCTCCTGTGAGCTGGATGGCAGTGGGTGGTCTGTGCAGCAGTGTAGTATTTTGCTGTCTATGTTGGACGTGCAGCTTGTAGAAGTTCTGACTCAGAACTTCTGAGTAGCGTCTTGGTTTACTGTTGTCGCTTTCTTTTATGAGAAAGTTGTTTTGGTTTGTCGTGAGTTTGCATTTCAAATAGGCTGGTGAGCCCTCTTTACTTTCTTTGACTACTTCAAACATCACCTTGTGGCTTCACGGATCAGTTTCCTCGCCTTTTCTCTCTCCCGGTTATTTAATATGTTGTTACTTCCCTTTGTGCCTCTAGTCCAGGAGAACGTAACATTAGCTAACAGACAAATAGCTGCTTTTTTGCTTCAGCTGACTTTAGTTTATCAACAGGAAATGATAGGGCTCTAAATCTCCTCTGGATTGGTGTTCTCAGTTAATCAATCAATCGGGCCCTAATGTACATTCCCAAAGATATTGAAGTTATTTTGATTATGGTGTTTTTATCTTAAAGGTGGGGTAGGTAAGTTTGAGAAACCGGCTCGAGATCGCTAGAATTAGAAAATACACAACCGGAGAAAATCTGCCACTTCCTCACAGAGTCCCTCCTCCAACACACATGAACGCGCACATGACCAATGAGGGCACGAGATAAGTGTGTGCCCCGATGGAAGGCTGACAGGCAGGTAGGCCATCCAGTCCGTTGTACTTTTTGCAGTATTACGGCTTCTACAGATGACATTTTTCTATGGATTTGTTGTCAAAGCACTTCAGATATTCATTGCTATCGGATGTTAAGAGCATTCCATGGAATATAACAACAAGTGTATCTCGAGCCGGTTTCTGAAACGTACCTACCCCTCCTTTAATGAATTTTATATAAAACAATATATTTTTGAGTGGGCTGTATCTGTCGAAATCTGCTGTCTGCTGTCTGCTGTCTGCACCTCCCTTACGAAATGAACTATAAATAAATTATAGTATTACTATAGTATACTATAAGAGTTGTCCTTTAGTAAGTTTGTATTTTTCACCAGCTATTGTATTACTATAGTTTTTTTTTTTATCTCGAGCCGGTTTCTGAAACTTACCTACCCCACCTTTAATGTGTCTACATGTATAAATGTGTCTTGATTGTGTGTGTATATGTATGTATGTATGTATTGGGGATTGTGGGAAACGGTATTTCGATCCCTCTGTCTGAAGATTGATAATAAAGTTGTCTTCATGGGGTTATATATGTCTCAATAATACTTGTGTGAACATAATGATTTGTAAAACACCTTCCACAAATGTATTCAAACGATTTGTAAACTCACAAAAAAAATTGCAAATGTAAAACGGATCTGCAAATACGCAAAATGTTTTCACAAATAAAATAAAAAGATCTGTGAATATAATTATTTTACAAATAAGCAAGAGGAATTTGTGAGTCTCTCTCCAACATTGACAACTTTCGATCAGGCATTTGTGAATCCATTTTGTATTTGTCGACCAAAAATATGTTTGTGGATCTCAAATCTCAGCTTGTGGATCTTTCTTTTACACACACAGAGTTTTGAGACGAAATTTCCGCCGGTCTCGGATAAAATCTATTCGGAAACCACGTGATGTCCTGTTGATCACTTCAATATTCACACAAATATTATTGAGACATATATATATAACCCCATATGACTTAAATATGCAAGGAACAGTCAGAGGTGATACAATCTGTCCTGTTCTGCAGCCGGGCGTCCGGTTCTGAAGAGGTTCTGCCGAGGCCTCGCTTCCAGCTGGACCTGTGGCTCGGCTTCATCCTCCACAGCTGGATCCTGGACGTGGGCCGGCCATTTGTCACGGTATCGGGATTATTAACACAATGTCCGTTTCCTGTTTGACTGAATAACTGCACATCCTTTTAGAAGGTTAGGAGTGGTGCAATCCTAAAACCGTGCACGTGAAGTCATGTGACCGTGCTGTAGTTCCTTTATAGCCCAACATTAGCCTCCTTTAGCTTAGCGGTGGTGACGTGAAGTCATGTGACCGTGCTGTAGTTCCTTTATAGCCCAACATTAGCCTCCTTTAGCTTAGCGGTGGTGTCGTGAAGTCATGTGACCGTGCTGTAGTTCCTTTATAGCCCAACATTAGCCACCTTTAGCTTAGCGGTGGTGACGTGAAGTCATGTGACCGTGCTGTAGTTCCTTTATAGCCCAACATTAGCCTCCTTTAGCTTAGCGGTGGTGACGTGAAGTCATGTGACCGTGCTGTAGTTCCTTTATAGCCCAACATTAGCCTCCTTTAGCTTAGCGGTGGTGACGTGAAGTCATGTGACCGTGCTGTAGTTCCTTTATAGCCCAACATTAGCCACCTTTAGCTTAGCGGTGGTGACGTGAAGTCATGTGACCGTGCTGTAGTTCCTTTATAGCCCAACATTAGCCTCCTTTAGCTTAGCGGTGGTGACGTGAAGTCATGTGACCGTGCTGTAGTTCCTTTATAGCCCAACATTAGCCTCCTTTAGCTTAGCGGTGGTGACGTGAAGTCATGTGACCGTGCTGTAGTTCCTTTATAGCCCAACATTAGCCTCCTTTAGCTTAGCGGTGGTGACGTGAAGTCATGTGACCGTGCTGCAGTTCCTTTATAGCCCAACATTAGCCTCCTTTAGCTTAGCGGTGGTGACGTGAAGTCATGTGACCGTGCTGTAGTTCCTTTATAGCCCAACATTAGCCTCCTTTAGCTTAGCGGTGGTGACGTGAAGTCATGTGACCGTGCTGTAGTTCCTTTATAGCCCAACATTAGCCTCCTTTAGCTTAGCGGTGGTGACGTGAAGTCATGTGACCGTGCTGTAGTTCCTTTATAGCCCAACATTAGCCTCCTTTAGCTTAGCGGTGGTGACGTGAAGTCATGTGACCGTGCTGTAGTTCCTTTATAGCCCAACATTAGCCACCTTTAGCTTAGCGGTGGTGACGTGAAGTCATGTGACCGTGCTGTAGTTCCTTTATAGCCCAACATTAGCCTCCTTTAGCTTAGCGGTGGTGACGTGAAGTCATGTGACCGTGCTGTAGTTCCTTTATAGCCCAACATTAGCCACTTTTAGCTTAGCGGTGGTGACGTGAAGTCATGTGACCGTGCTGTAGTTCCTTTATAGCCCAACATTAGCCTCCTTTAGCTTAGCGGTGGTGACGTGAAGTCATGTGACCGTGCTGTAGTTCCTTTATAGCCCAACATTAGCCTCCTTTAGCTTAGCGGTGGTGACGTGAAGTCATGTGACCGTGCTGTAGTTCCTTTATAGCCCAACATTAGCCTCCTTTAGCTTAGCGGTGGTGACGTGAAGTCATGTGACCGTGCTGTAGTTCCTTTATAGCCCAACATTAGCCTCCTTTAGCTTAGCGGTGGTGACGTGAAGTCATGTGACCGTGCTGTAGTTCCTTTATAGCCCAACATTAGCCTCCTTTAGCTTAGCGGTGGTGACGTGAAGTCATGTGACCGTGCTGTACTTCCTTTATAGCCCAACATTAGCCTCCTTTAGCTTAGCGGTGGAGACGTGAAGTTATGTGACCGTGCTGTAGTTCCTTTATAGGCCAACATTAGCCACCTTTAGCTTAGCGGTGGTGACGTGAAGTCATGTGACCGTGCTGTAGTTCCTTTATAGTCCAACATTAGTCACCTTTAGCTTAGCGGTGGTGACGTGAAGTCATGTGACCGTGCTGTAGTTCCTTTATAGCCCAACATTAGCCTCCTTTAGCTTAGCGGTGGTGACGTGAAGTCATGTGACCGTGCTGTAGTTCCTTTATAGGCCAACATTAGCCACCTTTAGCTTAGCGGTGGTGATGTGAAGTCATGTGACCGTGCTGTAGCTCCTTTATAGCCCAACATTAGCCACCTTTAGCTTAGCGGTGGTGACGTGAAGTCATGTGACCGTGCTGTAGTTCCTTTATAGCCCAACATTAGCCTCCTTTAGCTTAGCGGTGGTGACGTGAAGTCATGTGACCGTGCTGTAGCTCCTTTATAGCCCAACATTAGCCACATTTAGCTTAGCGGTGGTGACGTGAAGTCATGTGACCGTGCTGTAGTTCCTTTATAGCCCAACATTAGCCTCCTTTAGCTTAGCGGTGGTGACGTGAAGTCATGTGACCATGCTGTAGTTCCTTCATAGCCCAACATTAGCCACCTTTAGCTTAGCGGTGGTGACGTGAAGTCATGTGACCGTGCTGTAGTTCCTTCATAGTCCAACATTAGCCTCCTTTAGCTTAGCGGTGGTGACGTGAAGTCATGTCAGCGTGCTGTAGTTCCTTTATAGTCCAACATTAGCCACCTTTAGCTTAGCGGTGGTGACGTGAAGTCATGTGACCGTGCTGTAGTTCCTTTATAGCCCAACATTAGCCTCCTTTAGCTTAGCGGTGGTGACGTGAAGTCATGTGACCGTGCTGTAGTTCCTTTATAGGCCAACATTAGCCACCTTTAGCTTAGCGGTGGTGATGTGAAGTCATGTGACCGTGCTGTAGCTCCTTTATAGCCCAACATTAGCCACCTTTAGCTTAGCGGTGGTGACATGAAGTCATGTGACCGTGCTGTAGTTCCTTTATAGCCCAACATTAGCCTCCTTTAGCTTAGCGGTGGTGACGTGAAGTCATGTGACCGTGCTGTAGCTCCTTTATAGCCCAACATTAGCCACCTTTAGCTTAGCGGTGGAGACGTTAAGTCATGTGACCGTGCTGTAGTTCCTTTATAGTAAACTCAACATTAGATTCGTGGTTGTTTTGGAAATACTTTGTCCATCATTTCGGCCTCACTAAATTGGCGTTGCTTTGGCTCATTTTTTAACCTTCCTCTTGGATTCACGCTCACAATCCGGCGTCTTTCGCTAAGTTTTTGTGGAACCTGAGGCCAAAATCGTCCCGTACTGCAAAATGAAATGAAAAGAGAAAACCCATGCGAAAGGTCTTAAATCTGCCTGTTCAGTTATTCAGTTCACTTTTTTAATTTGAGCTTAATCAGATAAGATTGTCATCGCAGTTTGAAAATGTCATGAAAGAGGTTTTTTTATATCTCTAAATTAGAATCTGCTTCATCCCTCTATCCTGGAAGTTTTTAATTTCCACTAAATGTCCTTTTCTGAAATATCCTTCACAGCTTTATCGTGAGCAGCCCTGCCTTTAAACTGATAGGAATCTGAGTTGAGAGGTTTTTAGGGAGAATACAAACTTTGATTTCTCTTGCAGCTCGTCCTCCCTGCAGATCTGTTTCCTCTCAACCGGCCCTCTGCTGCAGAATATCTCCACTTCCTGTTCAACATCTGCACACCGCTCATTCTGCTCAAAGTAACCCACACACAGTAAAACACAACATGGAGGCATTAAGCAGCAACTAAAGAGCCAACGATTTGAATTCTGAATTGTACTTTTGACAAAGTGTGTAAAAGGTGGTGTTAGTACTTTTATAAATACTTCATCCACAGAGTATTACAAACACAGTAAATAACACAGAGTAATACACACAGAATAATACACACAAAGTATTACAAACAGAGTATTACACACATAGTATTACACACTAATACACAACAAGTATTACACACAGAATAATACACACTATTCAAGACAGAGTAGTACACACTAATACAACGTTATTTTTGCAGATGATTGAGCGCACCCCCCGGTCGTTGCCCCCCCTCGCCGTACACCTGGGCGTTATTGCTGTTGCCATGGGAACCAGCCTCCACCTGGTGACGGACGCCATCACGCGACGGCTCGTGCTGATTGGCTACCAGCTGCACCTGTCCGTCAGAGATAACCCAATCATGGAGGAGCTCCGCCCCCCCGCCCTGGTGGGTTAGAGAATACATTAAAATTGATGATGTTTATTTATTTGTAATCATTTTCTAACGAACCGTGATTTATTTTATTTTCACAGATCGATGCTTTTGAGCTCCTCTGTTTCTTAGACGACACCATTGGTCATCTGATGTGGTGAGAAGCAGGAGAGGACTCTTTAAAGTAGAGACCATACATACTGATATACAGCTGAAAATCAGGAGGAGAGGACTCTTTAAAGTACAGACACTACATACTGATATACACCTGAACATCAGCAGGAGAGGACTCTTTAAAGTAGAGACACTACATACTGATATACACCTGAACATCAGCAGGAGAGGACTCTTTAAAGTAGAGACACTACATACTGATATACACCTGAACATCAGCAGGAGAGGACTCTTTAAAGTAGAGACACTACATACTGATATACACCTGAACATCAACAGGAGAGGACTCTTTAAAGTAGAGACACTACATACTGATATACACCTGAACATCAACAGGAGAGGACTCTTTAAAGTAGAGACACTACATACTGATATACACCTGAACATCAGCAGGAGAGGACTCTTTAAAGTAGAGACACTACACACTGATATACACATGAACATCAGCAGGAGAGCACTCTTTAAAGTAGAGACACTACATACTGATATACACCTGAACATCAGCAGGAGAGGACTCTTTAAAGTAGAGACACTACATACTGATATACACCTGAACATCAGCAGGAGAGGACTCTTTAAAGTAGAGACACTACATACTGATATACACCTGAACATCAGCAGGAGAGGACTCTTTAAAGTAGAGACACTACATACTGATATACACGTGACCATCAGCAGGAGAGGACTCTTTAAAGTAGATACACTACATACGGATATACACCTGAACATCAGCAGGAGAGGACTCTTTAAAGTAGAGACACTACATACTGATATACACCTGAACATCAGCAGGAGAGGACTCTTTAAAGTAGAGACACTACATACTGATATACACCTGAACATCAGCAGGAGAGGACTCTTTAAAGTAGAGACGCTACATACTGATATACACCTGAACATCAGGAGGAGAGGACTCTTTAAAGTAGAGACACTACATACTGATATACACCTGAACATCAGCAGGAGAGGACTCTTTAAAGTAGAGACGCTACATACTGATATACACCTGAACATCAGCCAAGGACTCT